>NC_047651.1:8412500-8438521 GCF_902201215.1 Prunus dulcis
GCTTGTGCGTCCAGTTCAAATGTGTAGAAGGTCTGGTCCGACTAACTGTTTTCCCGAACGGAGCAAAATCCAAACAGTTCAGCTGTTCCAAGATCTCATCACCGGACCATTCTCTAGGTCTGAGGCGACGCTCTATGTTCCCGTCGAACTCTTTATCTTTTTTCCGCCATTCGTGGTCCCATGGCAACCATCTCCGATGACCAAGGTAACAAACTTTTCCTGCGTGCCAACCAGAAGTTACATCTTCCTTGCATACAGGACATGCCATATAACCCTTTGTGCTCCACCCAGAAACCATTGCATATGCTGGGAAATCATTCACAGTCCACATAGCTGCTGCCCGCAAAGTGAACATCCTCCCAGTTGATTTATCGTACGTGCGAACACCGTTTGTCCATAAATCCTTCAGCTCATCAACCAGAGGCCTTAAGTACACATCAATTGACCTGCCAGGATCCTCAGTTATCAAAGCAGTCATCATCATGTATTCTTTTTTCATGCATTTCCAAGGCGGCAAATTATATGGGAATGCGAAAATCGGCCAAATGCTGTGGTGTTGGTTTAGAACCCCATACGGATTGAATCCGTCAGTGGCAAGTCCCAATCTAACATTTCGGGGATCGGCAGCAAACTCGGGGAACGTTCGATCGAACTCTTTCCATGCCTCCCCATCTGCAGGATGCCGCATCACATCATCGTCTACCCGTTTTTCCTTATGCCATCTCATGTTTGTGGCAGTATGCGTCGACATATACAATCTCTGCAACCTAGGTTTAAAGGGCAGATAACGCATCACTTTTTGTGGTATCTTAGTCGTTCTATTCTGGGATGTCATTTTGAACCTCGACTCATTACATATAGGGCATGTATCCAACGTTTCATGCTCTTTGTAGAATAACATGCAATTATTTTTGCAAGCGTGGATTTTTTCATAACCCAATCCAAGACCATGCAACACCTTCTGTGCATGTTTATGGTCTTTCGACAAACAATTGTCCGTCGGAAGCATTCTCTTGAAAACCCCCAAAAAGTAATCGAAACACAAGTTCGACATACGATACTTTATTTTTCGTGCATTAGCTCCACAATGGCAGTGAGAACGGAAAAGCTCTCGCACCCCGGGTATAACTCTTGGTTGGCATTTTTTAACAGTTTTTCATACTGTTCAAACTCCGCACTGTCTATTGGTGTAGGCGCGTCATCTTCCCCTTCCTGATTGATGTTGGTCGATGCGAATGGAAAAGCATCCTGTATAATACCCATGACTTGATCATTAGGATCCACAATAGGTTCAACATTGTCCACTCTTGGGGCATTTGAAGTCGAAGCATGGTCTACTTGTTCGCCGTGAAGGTTCCAAATGCTATATGTTTCAATCATTCCATTCCTTACTAAATGAAATCCAACATTTTCAATTGTCTCAAACAACGTGTTGTTACACCTCCTACAAGGACAACGGATTCTAGTTGCACCGGGGTTGTGTCTACGTGCAAACTCAATAAAATCCTCGATTCCATCCAAGTATTCATCTGCGCATCTATTCGGGTTCTGTATCCACCTTCTGCTCATAATTCCTGAAACCACAATCACGACACAACAATCACAACAACTTCATACGAAGTTATAATGTCACCTTATGCCTCCGGTAAGGGCCCTATCCCATTCGGGAATGCATAGTCCTGTCACGTAACCTACGGCTACATGAGATTAGATTTCGGCGTGGATTAATTTCGGCAGCATCTCGACACAGTTCTTGAAGTGGGCATAGGTATAAATACCTACGTACCACCCGAAGAGCGTACCGAGATGACACCGAAATCTCCACAATCGAAACCTAATCCTGTAGCCGAAGATTATGTGACAACACTATGCATTACCAAACTGTCCAAATAATGGGACAATTCAAGAATTAATTGGACCGCAGTCATGCCTTACGCATCCATGCACGAAATCCAACTAATCTCGAACGGGAAACTTCGTGTTACTAAACATAAAAATAAAAGTACGAAGTTAATTTCAATTAACTTCGTACATCACAACACATTGTGCTACGTCACGCACAATTTCACAACATTATAAACATATAACTTCACAAAAAAAATACAAACATAACAAACAAACTTTTACAATAACATACCTTCTCAATCGTTCTCCACCAATCACTAATCACAAATATCCCTAACGAGAACAAAATTAATAGCATTAGTACGAATTTACATTAATACATTTAAACTAACGACAAAAAATACATACCTAATAAACGTAAAGAATTCACAGCAGAGCAGCAGCAGCGAGGGAAAGTGAGAGAAAGGCAGAATGCAATTTTTGCATTCTGCCTCTGCAATGGCAGATACAAATATGAAGAAGAAGGACTTTGCGCGACGAACAAGGAAAATTCGTCGCGCGAAACGCCGTCGCGAAAACCCACTTTTCCGTCGCACAAAACAACATTTCCGTCGCGCAATCACGTGTCGACATCTGCTTTTTTGCGCGACGAACAAAATTATTCGTCGCACAAAATTCCGTCGCGCGTATACAATCCGCCGTCGCGCAAAGTGTATCCTTCGTCGCGCAAATGAAAATATTTTGTCGCGCAAGAACGCACAGATATTAAACTTTACGCGACGACGATAAATTCCGTCGCGCAAAAAACCACTGCAAATTGGCGCCAAAAATACGTTTCCCTCGTTTTCTAGCGCGACAGCTGATTTTTTCGTCGCGCAAACTTGCCTTCTGAGACGAAATCTGTCGTCGCGCAAAATTTTTTTGCCGCCATAATAGGAGCCAATTTTCTGTCCATGTTTGCGCGACGAACACATTGTGTTGTCGCGCAATATTGTCATGCGCGACGATCTCTGTCGTCGCGCAAGAGTTTGGCGCAATAACATGGACCTTGTCACCTTTGCACGACGAAATTTTTTTATGTCGCGCATACACTCTTTCCGCGACGAATTTATTTGTCGCGCTAGTTTTCTGTTGTATGCGCGACGGAATTTTCTTTTCGTCGCAAAAGTGGTTCTTGCGGGACGAAAGTTTCTTCGTCGCGCAAACTTCCGTCGCGCAAATAGTAAATCGTAGTAGTGTACGAGGAGGCGGCTAGAGTCTTGGGCGCCTCAACATAAGAAGAAAGATGGTCCCTCGAAGCCGAGGACAAAGCCGCCGTGGCAAGCAGAGGGGCCTTCGGTAGTGAAGGTGACGGCTGCCGATCGTCGAGGGGAGAAAAGGGTGGCCGAGGCCGAGGCCATTCGCGAGGCCAAGGGTGATTGTGGAGAGGTCCATTCCAGACGGAAGCCGTGGCCAAGTATCGGTCATCGAATGAGTTCACCGTGCTGCTAGACAAGGAAGTCATGGACCAGTATGATGACCTTGTCTACTGGTTCAAGCGCTATAATGCCGATAAGAAGATGAACCTGAACTTCCTCTGGATCCTCTTTCGTTGTCCGAATGGATCACAGAGAAGATGGTGGAGTCCTACAAGGGTAAGGATGCTAACGCCGATTCCTCGAGTGAGACCGACTCAAGCAGCGAGGAGGACGAAGCCGTGCCCACACCTTCTGCTGCCAATGCTGATGTTACCAATCTCCCAGAAGCTTAGGGATGATGTATAATGTAATGTAAATATATATAAAAATTGATAGCGCTATTCAGCACGTTTGTGTAAGACTATAGGCAAGTTGTGGCTTTTTTTTAATCCAAGTGCTCTTTTAATCAGCTTTGTTGTTCTTCTGTGTTCGAATGTATGCATGTGTGTCGTAGGCGGTATATGTTGTTTGAAGACGTAACTGATTGCATAGAATAGGTAAACAGATAATAATGTTGGATATAAGTTTTTACAAATATGAACTGGCCGAAGGCGCAGCTACTTGTAATAAAATTTTAAATGTTCAACATTCCAAGGGTGACCAAGGGTCTGACCATCGGACCCATGCAATCGGTAGGTACCCTGTCGGCAGACCTCGGTGACTCCGTAGGGACTTTCCCAGGAAGGGCCAAGGGTGCCCTCGGCATTGCTTCTCGTTGTGAGAGACACTTTGCGTAAAACCCAGTCCCCCACTCTGAATGATCGGCGTTTGACGCGCGAGTCATAATATCTAGAGGTTTGGTGCTTATATGCGGCATTCCGAAGCTGAGCTTGCGATCGGTGTTCGTCAATGAGGTCTAGGTTCAGAGTGAGCTGGGCCTTATTTTGCTGTGGGTCGTAGGATGCCGTTCGGCAAGTTGGTGCGTTGATCTATATCGATACTACAGCTTTGGTTCCGAAGGCGAGGGAGAACGGTGTCTCACTGGTTGACCTTGGGTATGATGTGTTGATGGCTATAATGGCTCTGGTAGGAGACCGAATTTGCAAATGATGTTCTTCCACATAAAGTGGTGGTGATCGTGGCAAGGGCTTCGGCATCGACCCATTTTGTGAAGTAGCGTCCTTCCTTAAGGCGTAGTGCTAGATCCAGCCTAGAGAAAGAAACGGCAGGTGAAGTCTGAGACACCGGTGTGGTGTTTACCGAAAGACCCTCTGATGTCAAAATTAGTGACTAAGAGCAATTCTATTGACAATGTGAAAGCACAAGTCAAGTAAAAAGTCTTACTTTTTGGCTGGGCCAAGGGGCTCTATTTATAGAGAGCATTTGTGATGATGCTCTTAGTACTTAGTTTTGATGTAGGACTCGTGGGAGTGTCTTCGACAGTCGGCACATGCCCTGACACGTTCTAGCAGGAGTTCCGAGGTTATCTGTCAGAATCGGCAGGATGTGCTGACTGGTCTCTCTGCACCATGTGCCGAAGGTTGGTGCGGGCGAGTCGGTCGATTGCACTTACCGACTTGACGACCACATATGGATCGGTGGAGTATGGCTTGCTGAAATGATCTCAGCCTCATTTACTTTCCACGTGTCATGCCGTGAGTGGCGGTCAAATACGGTACAAACAAGGTGAGATTAGCTCCTTAGTATCGGTAATCAGATGCACAAACATCCACCACCCTTAAAGAAGGGACCAACACTCTAGAAGCCAGGTTTAAAAAAAAATAATAAATAAACACGCTTGGACCAAAACAATGTCATTTTGGCCAAGTGGTTTTAAAATAAAAAAATAAAAATAGAGCTCGAGCTTGTGCAAGCTTTTTTTTAATAAATAAACCAAAGAATTATGTGAGATTAGCTCCTTAGTATCGGTCACCAGATGTACAAACATCCACCACCCTCAAAAAAAGGACCAACACTCTGGAAGCCCCCTGCCTGTTCCCTTGATCATAATTTATTAATAAGAAACAAAAAAGAGATACAAGAACAACAGGGGGGACCGAACCAAACCTACAGAAGAGAAAGACAATGATAGAAATGCACAACAACATGCTGACCTAAGAGACCAAAACTCTAAAAGAGTAAACAAAAGAAACTAGGAGAACCGGTAACTACACATGCCCAGCCAGTCCTATTGACAAAAAGGCAAAATAAAAGAAGGTGCAGTATCCCACCAAATTAAACCAGAGCCTAAAGCACCATGATTTGCCAAAGCATTAGCAGCATGATTACCCTCACGAAAGATATGAGAAATCTTAAATGACATGTGTTGGAGACGATGCAAGCAATTTTGCCAATCAACTCGTAGAAACCAAGGGACCAAATGTAGAGAGCTAAAGAATTTAGTAACTAACAACGAGTCAGTTTCAATCCAAACATTATGCCAAGCATGGAGCCAAGCAAGCTCAATGGCCTTAATTACCGCTAAAACTTCAGCATGAACTGCACTGGGAACATCTAAATTGGCCGAAAATGCCCCAAGAACATGGCCTTCATAATCGTGAAACACACCACCACTACCTGCTTTACTAGATTCGCTTTTGTGAGTGCCATCAGTATTAATTTTGACAGAGCCAAAACAAGGGAGATGCCACATAACCTCAACAATTTTGGTATTGGGGCGAGGACGACAGTGCACCCCAATGGAACAAATAGTACATAGATCACGCACCTTATTCGACATATGACCTTTGGCCAGAAGACTAGAGGCCCTTGGTATGCTCCTTAGGGTCGCACCAAAGCCTCACCACTACTTTTCTCGACTGCCATCGGGTCGCCTGACCCCATTTGTCCCAGTGCATGCATGCAAGTTTCTCTTGTTCTAAGGGAATAAAAATGAGTTAGTTGTCTCATACTCCGAAAATCTCGTCCAAAATTCTTATGCCCTATACATATACAAAATATGGGTTATTTACCAATTTGGGCCATTATTTTGACAAAATATCAGTTGCCTTTTTTCTTCTTCTTTCTATTAGTCACAAAGATAATCCTTCAGAATAGGGCACAATATGTTGATTTCCAATTTAGCCAATATATTGATTTCTAATTATTAAAAAAAAAAAAAACATATATGAAATGGACTTTAGAAACACACCCAAAGCCTATTTACAACATAACAAAAGGGTTTTTAACTTCTTTTAAATTATAAAACTGACATTCATTTCTTAAAACAAACCCAACTCAAAAACCTCATAAAAAAGCCCAAAACATTCAATGGGTCATCAAAGTAATTTAATAATTAAAATTAAATTCAATAGGACCAGCTGTCATTTTTTGGGTTTATTTTGGATTTGTTTATAGAAATTAAATAGTGTAGGGTTTATTTATAGTTTTAGTGCTAAGAATGCGTATATGACTAAATATCTCTTTATCTTATTGCAATTTAACATGACGTCAATGATAACTGAACAGCTAGCCAATTTCTTTGCAATTGAAATTAGCAAAAGTATTTTCGAACGCAGGATTGTAACTGATGGTTCTTGCTATAATATCTCATATTTAAGATAATATTTTTATTTTTAGTATCAATTAATTAACTAAATAAATGGGCTCAATTAATAGACTAAATAAATGGGCTCATATTTAAGATAATAATTGTCCATGTCAACTTTGACCACAACGTGTCACAATCAGCAATCACCGCTGGATGCCACCAACTCTAATCACCACATCGAATCACACCATTGACCGCCACCTTCTTTCACCACCTCTAGAATATTTTTTATATAAATGTAAATTACAAAATGACATCAATGTGAACTAAACCTTTGGCCATTGGAATCGAGATGCGTGGGATAATTACCCAAAGTGGATGAATATGATCTCCTTATTTAATGTTGGCGTAATAAATAAGGAGATTCTAAGGATTTGAGCTGTCTAATGTCAAGTCTTCAGGCAAAGGACTCACTACTGTAGCTGTTTAGAGCAATTGCTTTTTCAAGAAAGATTCTGGGTTTGAATCCTGGCATGAATATAGTGTGTGTGAATTTAGTATATTATCGCACGAGAGGATGTACATCACTTGTATAAGGCTTCAAAAAAATTAAAAAGTCTAGCCTTGATGGGCTTCTTCCATTGAGCCCAACCAAACATTGTATAAGGCTTGCTGGGGACATGGGCTCACATAAGCTACTCTTTCTTGAGCCTTGATAGGTACTTCAGAATCGTGGGCTTACATGGCTCAAGCCCTTAGAATCTTGGCAAAGGAAACGACCTCTGCCTGCCTCGAGTAATAAGCTCCCAATTAATGAGGGAGAGGATGTACATCACTCTCTCCTACGCTTGACATGGACAATCTAGTTCGTATGGACATCTTTTAGTCGATATGGTGTCTTGCCATGGAGAATTCATTTTAACTCCTACTTCAATAGGGTTATAGGTCAAACATACCTAGTGTTGATCAAATCGGATAAAAAAAAATTTCCTCGACCAATTTCATGTCACGTTATAGTAACCCATTTTTGTTTTGTTTTGTTGTTTTAATTTTTTTTGTAACAACTTGACTTTTGATCTACTATTTAACTTCGCTTACTATGATATGAGAATAATTAGGATAATATATCACAATTCATCATGCCAAGTAATTTCAATATATGCGTTTCACTATTTTACTTAAATCATACAAAGACTACCTAATTAAATAATCAAGTTGTTATACAAAAACATTGCTAATAACAACAAACTTATTCACCATGTGTATAATCCACTGGCAATCTATTGTAACTTAAACAAGTTGAAGAAACTGTTGTTTTTAATATCGATAGGAATTAAATTGTTAATGTATTTATGAGGGGCTAGGGCGTTTTTATATTCTAAATAACTCGGTATCTTGCGAGAAATCTTATAAATAAAGAAACACTTCCACCCCAACTTCATCCAAGAGTTCTTTCCATAAAGTAAAAACTAACTGGGGACTATACAAGGCACTATGGCCAGACTAAATATGTATCCATTGTTGGTCATTTTACTTTTGGCGAGTCCATATGGAATGATTTTCACAGGTTTTGGAATTCCAATATCAGAGGCACCAAATTCGAAGACCTTGGAAGAATGTGAAAACAATATCTCCATTCAATGCGCTCGGGAAGTTGGCAAAGGTATTTTTGAAGGTGGGACTGTAACTGAAGGTTGTTGTTATGCTCTTGTCTATTTAGGCAAAACATGTCATGATCTATTCTTTCATTATTCTCTTGCGTACAAATCAAATGTCAACAAATCTAAAGCTTTGGCAAAGAGTACACAAGTTTGGAACCAATGTAATGAAATTACAATTTCACCTACCTCTTTTGCCTTTTAACTGGAGAACTAAATCGATCACACAATATGTATGAGATATATGCTATGAGATTGTAACATTTTAATTTAATTCATGTTTACACAAAAATAAATAAAAGAAGTGATTTCAATATGTGCCTTCGCTACTAGTTCAATTTTTGTAGTTGGTTAATGATATTAAAGAATTTGTGTCAACCAATTATTTATTCCGTTGTTATTTTCTGTCACCATTAACCACCATGTGTCACAATCAATAATCACAGCATGGCCACCACCAACTTGATCACCATAGGCCACGAACCACATGATCTAACCAAACCTTCGACCCCCCTCGACTGTCACTCCCATAACTTCTTGACATTTTTTTGGAAAAAGTAAATTTTAAAATGACAACGATGTGAATTGAACCTCTATCAAATTTCTTCTTGAAATTGTTACTCTTACCGTTTGGAAAGCCTCCTATTGTGCTATTTAGTAGCATAAGTATTGAATAGTACTTATACTTTATTAATATTATACAATTTGTAGGTTCAATTATAAGCAATTATGTATTGGCAATGTATTGTAACTTAACCAAGTTGAAGAAACTCTTGTTTTTAATATCGATAGTAATTAAATTGTTAATATATTTATAAGGAGCTAGGACGTTTTCATATTCCAAATAACTCGGTCCGTTATGAGAATTCTTATAAATAAAGAAACACTTCAATCACAACTTTATCTAAGAGTTCTTTCCATTTCCTTGAAACCGTAAAATCTAATTAGGGACAAATGTGGAAATAATATCTCCAATTAGTGTGCTCAGGAAGTTGGCAAAGGTATTTTTGAATGTGTGACAATTGTAACTTATGGTTGTTGCCATGCTCTTGTGTCTTTAGGCAAAACATGTCATGATCTATTCTTCCACAATGCTCTTGCATCCAAATTCAATGTTGACAAATTTAGGGCTTTGGTAAAGAGTACACAAGTTTGGAACCAATGTAATGAAATTACAATTTCCCCTACCTCTTCTACCTTTTAACCCGAAAAATAAATTGATCATAAATTAAGTATGAGATTGTAAAATTTTAACTTATTCATGTTGACAAAAAAAGAAAACGTGATTTCAATATGTGCATTCGCTTCTAGTTCAATTTTCTTGTCAGTTAATCATATTGAACAATTAAAAATCAAACTAGTTAACAACTCTCCACGTCAACCAATGACTGTATTTCGTTGTTTGTTTGGTTTGAAAGGTTGAGTGATTAACATTCCAACTACATACTGAGGGACATCTTTGTAGGGCCCATTTCATATTATATTTCATTAATTCAAACATTTTATTTTGTAGATATTCATTCAAAGATCATTTCTACAAAAAATCACTTGAATCCAATATCATTTGACCACTCAAATTGAATTATTCAAATTTTAGTACTTTCTTGAAGCACCGTGTTAATTGATTTTATATGACACAATTGGATGTCGAAACGGTGTTCGATTTATCTAATTTTTTGTAAGGATGATCTATGAATGTAGACTTAAAAAATATATGATTTGGATCGTTGAAAAAATTTTCATAGGGAACCCTAAAGGGTGTCCCTGAAATAATTTTTGAGGGATCCCTCAATAGAAGGGGACTGTATATATATATATATATATATATATATATATATAGAGGTTCCATTAAAAGATCTCTCAAATTAGCTTATTTGAGAGATACCCTTGTAGGGCTCACTCCACATTGTATTTCACTAATCCAAACCGTCTATCTTTTAGATAATCATTCAAAGATTATCTCTATAAATAATTAATTGAATCCAATATCGTTTGACCACTCAATTGTTTTATTGAAATTTTAGTACCTTTTTGAAGCACCGTCTTTATTGATTTTGTAATATACAATTGGATGTCAAAACGGTTTCTGATTTGTCTAATTTTTTACAAGGATGATCTATGAATGTAAACTTAAAAAATAGATGGTTTGGATCTTTGGAAAACAATTCGTAGGGTACCCTAAAGAGTGTCCCTCACATAAAAATTATTTGAAAGATCCCATGTAGAAGGGGACTTATATATATATATATATATATATATATATATATTAGTTGCTCGGGACAACTGTAAATCATGGTTGTTGCCATGCTCTTGTGTCTTTAGGAAAAATATGTCATGATCTGTTCTTCCACTATGCTCTTGCATCCAAATTCAATGTCGACAAATCTTTGACAAAAAGTACACAAGTTTGAAACTGATGTAATGAAATTACAATTTTCCCTACCTCTTTTGCCTTTTAGCCTAAGGACTAAATTGATCATAAAGTATGTATGAGATCTATGCTAAGAGATTCTAACGTTTTAATTAATTTAATTCACAGGCCAAAAGTATTTCATAGTGAGAGTAGAAGAGTTACTGCTCTGTCGAGGAACTCTGTACTAGAAAATCGTCAAATGAGGATTTGCAAGGTTTGTCATGTCATGTAGTAATACCAGTCCATCTAGTGAATAAATAAAAAATACATTCCAAGCTTAATTATGAATGGAATCGATTTCAGTTAGATTTGAAACTCTACACCATCTTATAAACTAAACAACCTTTATTTTCACACAAGAGGACTAGTAAACTTCCACAAAAATTAAAGACCCTGTTGCAACACATATGCACTTGTTTATTTGAATTGAACCCAGAAAGAAACCTCACCCATAATCTTTTAACAATAGCTATAATACCCAATAACACACAAATCAAGACCACATATCAATCTGTCGAAGAAAATCATGTAGAAATGTGCCTTTAAGGTTTAAGATTTTAAATTTGTGGTCTTGATTATCACTCCACTAATAGAAAAACCTAATAATCTTATTATAAAAATGACTGCTTGGTAATACTTTATGATGATACTTACAAACTGGAAACACGACCACTTGGGTTGTGTGAGCCCCCGACTCTAAGGTGTCCATTGCTGCACAACCAATGTAAAAAATGAAAAATGAAAAATGAAAAAGAAAAATCTCCAAAAGCAAAGGTGAGAGAGAGCTATAGTCATTGAATTTGATGAAATTAGAATAACAGGACTTGATACCTTGAGGCAAATCTGAAACGGGCTCTTCAGTGATGTCCATTGAAGCGGAATCGTTTTTCTTCTTGTTCATGTTCTTCACCATTGCTTTGGAGATGGAACTGAAAAATCGTATAAAAAAATCCTACAAATTAACAATACCCATGAAGGAATAAGAGAGGTATGTAAGGGGAGAGATAAAAAAAACTTGCCTGAGTACAACTTCAAAGAAGAGCAGAGTCGATGTTGAAGGAAACGAGAGAGAGAGAGGCGTTCTAGGGCTCGGACTCGTGTGTTCTGTTTAGCGAGCTCGCTATTTTGCGAACCATGTTACAGGCTCGCTAGATTGGACAAGCAAGTGAGGCATTTTTTGTATTGTTGGACTATAAAATCTCATTTAAGTTAGTCCCTTCTTTCACCAAACATGGATTTTAAGTGCTAATTAATCCAATCCAGTCCAGTGAGACCTACCAAACATGCCCATATAGTGTTCCTACAATCTCGTGAGCTTGGACCATTAATTTGCTCCAAGTCAACTCTCTTTAAAAACCTTTCTTGTTTGGTTTCCTAGTTTTCTAGAGCAGATTGATGAAGACATACTTTGATTTGGGATTTGAATGCTTGATACTAGGGGTGGTAATTTCGGGCACGACCAGTTACACGACTCGAAACCCGCACAATAATTTAGCGAGTTCAACCCGCACGATTAAAATTCGAGTCATTTTCCAACCTGCCATGACTCGTTTAATAAACGGATGGGTTTCGGGTCAACCCGCTAAAATACCTATATAACCCATTTAACTAAACGGGTCATGGCAGGTCAACCCGTTAAAATACCTATGTAACCCGCCAACTCACTAAAATACCTGTGTAACCCGCTAACCCACTAACCCGTTTATTTGTTTGTTCTTCATTTTCTTTTTTTTTTTAATGTCTTTTAGTTGTCACCACTTATCGGGTCAACCGACACAACCCGAAACCCGCACAAGAACTTAACGGGTCAACTCATGCATGACACGTTTATTAAATGAGTCGGATTTGGGTTGAGCATTCTCGACATGTATATAATCTTGACACGACATGAACCCGATCCGACATGACCCATTACCAACCCTACTTGATACGCTCATTTTGAGGATTTCTTGTTTGGTTTCCTAGTTCGATTGACATTGATCCCATTTATTTATAGGAATTCCACAAAGTGAAAATAATATTTGTTATTTTGTACTCCAATTATAATATTTGTTAGTCGGGCCGTGGAACTAAAAATTCCCTTTAGATCAATGGAGTCTAGCTTAGTGGAAATGATTTTTACTTGCATATCAATAATCTCAAGTTTTAACTCCCATGACATTGTGATAAGGTGTGTGAGAAAAACTCCCTCCTCAATATCGCTTGTGTTAAAATTTTTTTTTAAATAAATATGTCCCTTTGGATGAAAATAATAATAAAATTAATGATAAAAAACAATAACAAAACTTATTTTTTACACACATATCGAATCATATAACAAAGGGGATTCTTATTTGTACAAATGAAACTTCAAACTTAGAATGGACAAAACTAATAAATAACGCCTCACGTGCCATATAAATAACCCCTTCATATGCTTTGATCGCGTAGGTTGCATTTAAGCTGCTAGTTCAATCTCCTACTCACTACCACCATGGTAGGACGCCACTAGCGTTTAGGGTTTTTTTTTTTTTTTTTTGGTTTTTTTTTTGTTTTGTTTTGCTTTTTTTTTTTCCTTTCACAATCCTCTTTCTTAAATCTTTTGAAAGGGATATTCGGGTCATTAAAATTTACATTGCATTATGGCTGTGTTAAATACTACTAAGTAAATTTAGGTTTTGCCCATAAAAAAACTTTCACTTTTGGAAAAAGTCAAAGCTTTTTCAAAAAAGACAAAAAAACCTCTCAAGTTTCAAACCAAAGACATGCAAATGTAAAGGATTCTTTAGGAAATCAAAAAATAAATAAGGGCAATTTTGTCCATTTTGGCTTCTTTTAAAATTTTTCTCTCTCCTTTGGTTTTTTCCAAAATCGCCCTATGGAGCCAAATAGAAACTCCATTTATTTCTAATAGATATATTTAGAAAAATAATTACACAAAATGTTTCTGAAATGTTTCTTTTGTCGCTTTTCTAGCGATTTAACCCAATTACGGTATAAAATAAAGCCATAACATATTTTTTTACAGTGTTTCGTTTTCTATAAATTTACATTTATACACTTTCTGAATTTAGCAATCATGCGAAATTAAGCACAATAATTTTTTGTGGGTCATAAGCACAATAGTTTTGTACTTTTAATTTGAAACAAACACACAAATGTTTCTTATTCTTATTATTTTATGAAAAGAAAATCGTCCACCTAACAACTTTAACAATATGACGCACATAACCACCATTCTAATTTCTAAATCACTAACATCACGACAACATTCAACATTCAATCAAGTGATAAAACTAACAATCTACGATATTAAAGGTTGATATCACTGTGTGAGATGAAACGTAATAGTTAATGAAATTAGAATATATAGTCAGTTTGATTCAGTTTAGAGACAACTCTAATATAAATCAAACTAAACCGAATCAAATCAATTACGGTTTGGTTCAATTCGGTCCAACATTTCACTTTTTTAGTGTAATAATCGAACTAAACCATTTGGCTAAGCCGGTTGTTTGCCCACCTCTAGTTATTACCTTAATCCATGGAGCAACATCATATATTCCAACTGAGAAGTCAATTTCCAAAGGGAATCAAACAAAAACGCAAGCAGAAATACTAAATACCACATCTTTTTTTTAAAAAATGTAGAGAAAAAAGACACTAATTTCATGCCAAGAGAAACAAGGTGTTAAACAACTGACCCTAGAGCCTCAGCCCAATTTAATTTCATGCCTGGGCAAGTCTTGCTTTTGAGCTTGCCCAATTTCGTAGGCCCACATCTTGTCATGTCAACTTTTTTTTTTGTGGGAATTGTTTTTGGATCAATTTCGTAGGCCCACATCTTGTCATGTCAACTTTTTTTTTTGTGGGAATTGTTTTTGGAGCATAGGGCCTAGTCCCTTTTATAGGGGAGGGGTGGAAGTGCTCTAATGGCGGTGGTGACCATTTCCATACAGTATCTAACTGTAGCACACTAAAAGAAAAAGAAAAAGAAAAAAAACTAAATGGAGCTTACATTTCACCCTTAATTATATAAACTGAAAAACAAATTGGAGTTTACATTTCACCCCTAATTTTTTGGTATTTAAATTGACTGCTAATGTCAACATGATGTTAGTTTGCCCAGGCAGTAGTCTAGGTAAGTCTTGCCAATTTTGTAGGCCCACATCTTGCCATGGCAATTTTTTTTTTGTGGGAATTGTTTTTGGAGCCTAGGCCCCTTTTATAGGATAAGGATGAAAGTGCTCTAATAGCGATGGTGACCATTTCTGTACAGTATCTACATGTAGGACGCTACAAGAAAAAGGGGAAGAAAAAAAAACAAAAAACACAATGGAGTTTACATTTCACCCCTAATTATACAAACTTGCAAACTGTAAGAAAAAAAACAAATGGAGACTACGAGAAACATCTATTAAATATCAGCATATTCGTCATAGAAAGAAACAATTTTGGTCACACAACGCAACTATGTCCAGATACTGGTGTCCCTAGAAGCTGGTGACAAATTCTATTCCGTGGTCATCCCCAAATAGTGGTCACTAAACCACAAAAATGGTATTAGTCAGCACGAGTTTAATCACTAAAAATCAAAATTTTTTTTTTTTAAAAGGGAATGAGAATTTTTAACACACACAATTAAGATGCCACGAGGGTTTAAACTCTTATCTACAAGTAAAGATTATTTTTCATTGGTTAGACTTGGTTAGACTTCGTCCGCAATCACTAAAAATCTTATAATTTGATCAGTAACACGCAATTTGGTCATTGAAACATGAGTGACTAAAAGGATTATCCCCTACTTGCCATTACAAAAGTTTGCTATAAACACTTCTCCCAATCGAATTTCTAAAAGGTTAGGACATTTACCTGAGCTGTTAATCACCTGCGTTAATTATTAACACAATTGGAATCTCGAAATATGACACGACTTGCTAATTTCATCAAGGGCCTCAAGCAATCGGGAGAGAATTTCCTCGCAAACAAGTAGGAATAGCTCGAATTGGACTTCCTCAAGGTATGCACGAGCTGTGCAGAAATTTCAGGAGCCTCATATGTGTAGGGATGCCCATCCGTACTGTCAGTCCAATTCACTCTTGTAAGTGTGTAGTGGCTACAACCTTTGGGGTCCTCCATGGACAAAAGTGTTGGGAAGTAATGCTCCTCAGGGTAGCAAGAGTAGACGTTCAAGCAAGGCAGCTTAAATTTCCTCCAAAGTCTCTTGTCTTGGATCACGAGCAGCGAGTGCCGCTTGGTCAAGATATAAAACTGAGATCCAACCCTGAATTGCTCGAAAGGCACTTCCGGGAGCATCACATTGTCTCCCCGAGACACGTAGCGCTCAGGGAGGTTGGGATCATCGGAGAGGATTTCGATGAAACTTTGGTGATTTGATTGGGTGGCAAAATCTCTTAAAGCGGCGAGTTCACTGCCAAAGAGGGTTTTGTAGACAAAGGGAAAAGAGTGCAGTGGGATACAGTGTTGGGACACTAAGGCAAAGTATAGGTTTAATGGATCGTCCAGGATGGCGTTGGCGAGGAGCCTACGCGCCGCAGAGATGAGCGTGGGGGAGGCCCGCTCGGTCTTCTTTGCCGGGACGAAGCGGCCTTCGAATACGCCGCCGGGAGGAGTGATCTGGACCGCTGGATCGGCATGGATGTAGATGTTGAAAAGGTGTTGGTGGCCATGGAAGAACTTTTCCCATAAAGGGGCAAAAGAAAGGTCTGAGTTTGTGAGGAAAAGGAAGGCGATTTTGGGTTTAGGGTTTGTGGTGGTGCCCAAGTGAGAGATAGAGGAAGAAGATGTACGATGATGATGAGAGGAAGAAGCAAGTATAGCTTTGTGGAACAAAGCGACGTCGTCAAGCTCATCTGGAGACAGTGAGATTTGAAGGTCTGTGAGGAGGAGGATTCTTGGGGCGATGAGAAAGAGGAAAGGGAGAAATATGAGTATAGACAAGGCTGGGATTAAAGGAGAGGAGAACATTTTGGGTTTTGGTTTTGGATGAAAGTATTAAAACCTAGATTTATGAAATTGGGGGGATTGAAATTGTGCAGAAAAAGATAAGAAAGGGAAATATTTAGGGCTTAAGTCGACGATAATGTCTTAGTAATTATTGAAGTTGGTGGTGGTGGTGGTGGTGGAGGTGGTGGTGGGGGAGAGGGAGGACATCTTTTTGGAAAGTGTGCTGAAAAGAAAGGGTTGAGGATTGGAAGAGAGTGAAAGGGATGGATAGATGGATGGATGGATGGATTTGAGTATATGCTTCTTACTTTTGCTTTTGTTAAAGTGACCAAAGGAAAAAAAGTGGAGTGAGATGAGAGAATAGGGTTTTGTAGTCAAAGAAAGAAATTAAGGTTTTTCTTTTTTATTTAATTATGGTGGGGGATTGGACGGTTGGTAGGTTCTGGGGGTGGGGGCTGTTTGGTGCTTCAATCGAGTGGTAGTGGAACCATAATTCATGAGTGATACCTTGCACTACAAAAAGGAGTTTGGGGTGATTTTACCTTCTCTTTTTTTCCATTTGTTACAAAAATTTCCAACCCTTGTGTCTACTATTCGGTTTTAAACTAGCCGAAGAAGCACAAAACTGTATGGCGTTTGTAGCTCAAGTTGTTAAGAGTATTTATCCTTAAATTTTGCCCTACATTTAGTACTTCCTTTAGCGAGATTGAAGCCCGAAAAGACCTTGTTGGTTATGACTATAAAGAAGAATGGAATTAATTAAGGCACCACATGTGCATCCACCGCTTATGGAAAGTTTTTCACCAAGGGAGTGTATAATAATATGGTATAACTGGTTTTATTTAGGTTATTTTAGTGATTAGTCTTTGGTTGTCAATTTATTGAATGAATTTTTTCATTTACCATCGACTTTCAAGTCATTTCTTAAACCGACCCATACATATCATGCCTTAGTCCGGCCATGCGTGTGCAGTTGTCTCTTTTTTCAAATCAAGCCCACTCAACTTTCTTTATCTTTAATTTCATTTACTGAGGCGATTGATTGCTTTATTTTTTAGCTTAAATTTAATTCTTGCAGTTGAAATTTGGCCAATCGCTTAAAACTAAAACCGAAATTCTAAAAGACTATTCCATATTTTATATAATAAATTCTGACAATAAAAGAGAACACTCAAATAAAAATTGTAAAACAATCTTCTTGTGGGAGTGATCTCAATTTGGTGGGAAGAAGACTTCGTCAATACGCAGAATACTGGAATGTTCAGTTTGAGTCGAAGAGAGGTGGTGCGTGGGATTAGTGGCGACATTGGGAGTGGCAGGTGGGAGTTGTATACTCACTTGTGTAGAAAAGCAATTTTCAGACCAACAAAAAATACACAGATAAAAATTTCTTACCAGCAATAGGAACAAACAACAATTATAATTATGTATATATATAAGTAACCATCCACATTACGTATAATAAGCATGTCCTTAATATAGCTATTGCTTAACTTCCAAATCCCCGAAAGTCACGGATTCACAAACCAAACCAGAAATAAACACTAATAAACTACAACAGACCACAATGTTGAGAACTTTTATTTTCTCAAATAATCTCATAATCCTATCTAATCATTGCTGCGCGCATTGAACCCTCTGGGCACCACCATGCATATCGTCATCCTCATCATAAGCCTCTTGGGCCTGTGCTTGCTTTCGACGCATTTCCTCCTCTATGTTCACATCATGCAGCGTAGTCTCCTCGCACTCATCCAGCTCCATGTCGGTAAGCTGTGCAGAAGACCTGGGAGGTAGCACAGCCTCCAGGCCCTTGCACTGTTCTGGGTTTAGTGAGTCGGGGAACTCCACTGTGAAATGAATATACAATTTACCTTTCATGAATGGTCTCTGGTACATTGGCATACCCTCATCATTTATAGCCTTGAATTGATCTGATAGACACCAAAATAAATATAAATAAATAAAATTGGTAACACTAAAATTCTCAAGCAACGAATATTACCATGAAAACCTAGAATTCTCAAACCACAGCACTACAAGCTATAAAGAAAATAAATAACCAATGCACAGCATGAATTTCATAATTGTCAATACTGCAGGGAAAATTACCAAGTACACACCTCAAAGAAAACTATTCACTGATACGCCTCGTTAGAAGACATACAGCATCAAGAATCTAAGATTTGAAAGAATAAATGGTCTAGAAGTAACATAAAAGTCTTGTGAGAACTGAATTAATTATTCCGGGCTCAAGAAATAGAGAACTGATAGCTTGGCTATAAGCAATTAGGAAAGAGACAATTACAAACACGTAACTACTGTCATTTTGGTCTGTAGCACATGATACCACCCCCACAAGTTATTCTTTCTTCCGATCACAAAATAACAATCCTAATCTTGACATGGTTAAGAAAGCAGCCCTGATCAGAAGCCTAATATTTTTCTTAATCTCGCCATTTTTTTAATGAGTCTAATATTTAAGCTCAATTGTTTCTTTTACCAGAAAGCAGGCTAAATCTAGTCGCCTAAGTCCAGCTGACATTGAAGAAGAGGGAGAGAGAGCAATACGAGACATTTATTTTATATGAATCCACAATCACAAGCAGTATGTCATCTGTCAGGTCTTCTAGAACCCAATTCCAAGAACCAGTGTATCATTTCTCTTCTTTTTCGCTTAGCAGATAATTTTTCTTTTGAAATATACTAAAGAACATATACATATAACAGATATAGTATTACGTAATAACCCATAAAATGCCAATTCAAATCATCCTTCATTGGTTCAGGTCAATATGGCCCATCCATTTATTTCAACCTTCCCCTAAGAAAGGTAGTATGGATGAAATCTGAGGAGAATGAGTTTGCCAATCATTCATATCAGCAATAAACCAGATGCACAAGTACAAGGCACGGCAACTATTCAGAATGAGTACAGTAATGTGATCACCTGGCTTAACAACTTCACCAGGTTGGGATTTGATGAGGAGCTGTCTTCCATCTAAATGTGTCAATACAAAGTGGAAGCCACAGAGTGCTTCCACAAGGGATAAGGTATGCTCAAAGAACAGGTCATCACCCTTTCGCTTAAATTTTGGGTGCTCTTTTTGTTGTAGGACAAAAACAATATCCCCCGTGATGGTGTCTGGCTGCAGAAGAGAAAAAACAACATGCAAGGATCAATAACAATACCCTAGAGAACTGAAGTATAGAAGTACCAAATAACAAATCCTCAAAAGATTAAAAAAAACAATTTAGAATTCCAAACAACACAATCAAATGAAAGGAAGGAGACCTACCGCTTCATCAGCTTCGCCAGGGAATGTGATCCTCTGACCATTTTGCATACCCTTCTCCACAATGACTTCCAAGACTTTCTTTTCCTGGACAACCTTCTCACCCTTACATTGTGTGCAGCGATCCTTGTCATTAATGGTCTCCCCAGTACCCTTGCACTCATTGCAAGGATGCTGCATTTGCTGGATCATGGAGGGGCCGAGGTGTCTAATAGAGACTTTCATTCCAGAACCTTGGCACCCAGGACATTTCAAAGAAGCACCTGACTTTGACCCTTTACTGCATGTCATATAAAATCTCCATATCAGAACCATAAACTACTAAAATAAATTGCTGACAACATACAATTTTAGATATTAAATACTAACCCCCTGCACTTGGAGCAGATTATGTTGCGAGAGAGAGAAAGCTTCTTGGATGTCCCATTGTAGAGATCTTCCAAAGAAACCTTGAGGGGATGGATCACATCCTCTCCCCTTCTCTGCCTTCGGCCTCTGCTGCTTCCACCACCTGGGTACATAGGATCAAAATACTGAGTTCCAATTCATACAATTACAAAGAGCTGAAATCGAAACAGAGAAAAGGACTCACCACCAAAAGGGCTTCCACCAAAGAAGGATTGGAAAATATCAAATGGGTCGTGACCACCACCTCCGCCACCCATTCCTTCTTTGAGCGCGTCCTCGCCATATTGGTCATAGATCTCTCGTTTCTCTGGGTCACTCAGAACCTCGTATGCTTGGGCCAACTCTTTAAACTAAATTATGAAAAGAAATGGAGAAATCAATATATTAAGAAATTACCATCAAAGTTATATGTTTCTGACAATTAAATACTAGCACAGCCACCTCCTCGGCTTTGGAATACAACCAGGTGCCCTAAGTCTCTAGAAACCCACATAAACAACTGTTTACAGACGCACATATGCCCAACTCTCTAAAGACGCACCCGCAAGGAAAACTTCAGAAAACCCAATCCATCAATTGTTTCACCATGAAAAAATAAAGGTATTCCTGTTACCTCAGAATTATTTGCAATATACTGAAATTATCAACAGTGACACAGTCAGAATTATTTAAAACAATTCAGTAATTTTTTTTCTTAGTATTCAGACGATTTATTACACAGCAATTTTCAATAAATTTACAACAAAATTCACCACCAACTATATTCAAAGCTCAAATTTTTAGACTACAGATTTGTCAACCTCAAAGCTCAAAAACATGCTAGATCTGGCGTAGCTTGACCAAGCAAATACCCGTCAACTCCATCAAGAAACTCACACCAACAAACTGATAAATCAGTAACCAGCCAAAACATAACAGAGCTAAAACAAAGTCAAAACCTTTTCAGGATCACCGCCCTTATCAGGATGGTTTTTGATGGCGGCTTTTCTGTAAGCCTTCTTTAGATCATCTTGCGAAGCGGTCTTCGACACTCCAAGGATCTCATAGTACTTCGTGTTATCGCTTTTCTTTGGAGCTCTCCCAAACATTCTCTCTTAAATAACTTAATCTGTTAATAAATTCAAAAAATACAAAAAACACCATTAAATTTCAAAAAACAAAAAACTCAAAATAAATCGATCTCGAAAATTGATGCAGAGAAAGAAAGATAGAAAGCTAACCGATCTTGGGTTGTACGGATAGCAAGATCCGATTAATTGAAGAGGTCGTGTGAAGGGAGCAGAGAAGAGTAAGAGAAACGGCGAGAGAAAGAGAAGAGCAAGTTTTGGTCAGATCTGAGTTTTAAAGCAAGGGAATGGACGGCTGGGATTGATTAGTAGAGAGCGTGGTAGCTAAGGGTTAGTATTGACATTGAGACCCAATTTATCATGTACGTGTGGATGCGGGGGAGGAAGGATCTAGAATTCAGACCCAAAAAAGGAGAAAATAAAAAAGGAAGGATCTAGAATGTTTTTTTTCTTCTTTTCTTTTCTTTTCTTCTATTTTATGAAATATTTCATATTTACTTCGTATATTTTTTTTTTTTTTGAGAGATACTTAGGATATTAAGGGGAGCAACCTTCTCTCTAAGAGTACTTCTAGCGCAAGGGGGAAGTTTGGCAAGAGGGGACTTTAGCCAGTTTGTAGTTTCCAGCGAGCTTCTACAGCCCGAGCAAGCCCAAAGGCAAAACGAGCCCAAGGTCATGCTTGAGCAACAATGAAAAAAAAAAAAAAAAATCCTAAAAAACCAAAATTTTAAGAATTTTTCACTTCCCACGCCAAAATTTTATACAAATTCTTCTCCTCATATCTTATGTGAATAGTCGTTGCCCTTTGGTTGCCATGACAATGGGTGGATGCACAACAAGTCTTTTGCAACGGCTGACACTATGACTTACCCTTGCCATTGCCCTTTGCCACTACAAATGGGTTGAAAATGCTCCTAGCAACCTAACCTAAGCAAAAGGCCCCTTAGGCCTCAAAATCCATTTCCAGTGCCCAATTCACGCTAGGGCAAGAGATGGGCTCCACCAACCTAGGCAAGGTCCAAGGAAAGATGAGCTTGAGCTCCTGACCACGAGCTATGATGCTAGGCTGGCGTCAATGCATGAAATTAATTTTTTTTTTTTTACCTTTGAAGCGTGACGTACACACAGGGACCGTGCGTGTCAAGTACTCCAAAGATATAAAAAAGGGAGATTCACTATTATACCCAATATGGGGGCCCAAATTATAAAAATACCCTATATAAAATGGACTTTAGAAACACACCCAAAGCCCATTTACAACATAACAAAAAAGTTTTAACTTCTTATAAATTACAAAACTGCCATCAATTTCTTAAAACAAGCCCAACCCCAAAATCTCATAAAAATACCCAAAGCACTCAATAGGGCATCAAAGTAATTTAATAATCAATATTAAATTCAATAAGGTTAGCTATCATTTTTTGGGTTTTTTTTGGATTTGTTTATAGGAATTCAATTGTGTAGGGTTTATTTATAATATTAGTGCTAGAAATGGGTATATCACTAAATATCTCTATAAAAAATTTGAATATTTTTCGTTGGCATTAACACCTACTTTCCTCCTATATTGCACGGACATGGGGACATGAAAACGCGACACAACGCCACCAAAAATCTCAAAAAACTAGGACATGATAATTAAAATAATAATAAATCCTAACAAAATTATAATAGTATATACTTATATATATTTTTAAAAAATTCATACTCAATACTTCAATGTCATAATACCATAAAACAAATTCATTCTTGTAAGAACCCAAAACAAAATATCAAAAAGAAAGAAAATATCTAAAAAGGTAAGGAAAATATCTTTTAGCGAAATGACCAAATTGCCCTCGCATATTTTAATGGGGGGAAAATTTGACTTTTTAATCGAGAAATAATTTGAGAATTCCGCTTATGCCGTTGCGTAGAGCACGGCGAAACGAGTCCGTAGACACGGAGTAGACCCGAATCGGAGTTGTAACGAAGGAGTTATGGTCAAAAGAGTCTCAGTGGCAGAACCGTAAATATTTCGAAGTTCAGTTTTTTTATAAACCCAGCTGCACTCTCTCGAACCATCTCGACCAGCCGACTTTAGAGAGCGATTTCTCCCAACTCAGACCACCGTTTCAGGCAATACTGGTCCCAAACGAACCACCTCACTTCCCTCTATCAGCCCTGCCCCTTCTCAGCCTCCATCCGCTACTGTAGTAGCCGGAAACTTCCACGGAACAGGCCGGGTCCGACAGTTTTTTTTGAAAATTTGTGGGAGCTCGTTCTCCTTCGTTTCTCAACCAAATCGATCGAGTAAGGTATGGTTTTTGACCTATTTTTCGTGCTCTAGCTGATGGGTATATGGTCTTTGATCGATTTTAGCGTTAAGGGGTTTGTTTTACGACTTGAAGTTTGGCCGAAACTTCGGCCCTTCGAAACTACGGTTTCTGGTCACTTTTTTGGGGTAGTCCAAGAACAAAAGTGACTCCAAATGGGGTGTTTTACCTAGGGTAGGAGTTTGGAGTCTCGGTTCCACGATTTTTTCGGCACACCCGAATCGCTTTGGACACCCGATCTGCCCCGCGCGTGTGGCGGCGCGTGGCCCAGGGTGGTGGCCCGGCTCTGGCCAGTTTTGAGGTCCTCGTCTCGTCACGAGCGCGTGGGATTTCGCGGATCTCAATTCGGAGTCCGTTTGAGCCCCGAACGGATTCTCCATATCGCACGATCCGTGGGTGCAGTGTCGTGTAATCGTTGGATCGCGCTGAATTTTGGGTATGTCGGTCTACGTGACTTCAGGATCGCGTAGGATTCGACGGATTGCGAATCGGAGTCTCGGATACTCCGAAATCGCGAACCCTGAGGCTAGGGTTAGGGTTTTAAGCGATAATGCGATTTTGGCCAATCCGACCGTCCGTTTCGGACCAAATTTGCAGAACATGGTTCCCGTTCTATGAGAAACCTTCAGGGAAGTCCAGATTGGCCATCGGAGACGGTGGACCCCACGGGTCCAGGGTCGGCCGATCTGACAGTTATCGCTTAGCTGAGTATCGGACCTCACAAAACTGGTCCAACTATCCGAAAAGGCTAATGTGGGCATAGGAGTAATTTGAATTGAAAAGTACGTATTTTTAGGAGCCGGGGGCAGGGTGTTTAGTTGAAATTCGTTTTACTCAGCAGTTTAATAATTTAATCTTTCGGGGTAATCAGGCACCAGGAGCCCGACAGAATTGTAAAAGAGACTTTCGAGGGGTCGAAGTAGCTCGGACCATCTGTGAGTGGACCTTCTTTCATAAATCAGATTTCATGAATGAATTGATGTGTTTTTATATGAATTGATGTGCTTTTATATAAAATAGATTTTATAAATGATTTTATATAAATGAGTTTTATAAATGAGTTTATTTGAGTAAGTTTCTTCATTCAGTCTTTGAGTAAGTTTAATACGATTTTGAATATGATCAGTACAGTAATAATTCTATAAGTCGGTGCTGCTTATTTACCAGTTACAGAAACAGAGTTTGAGTTTTGAATCAGTTAAGACCGCAGCCCGACTTGAGTTTTACAGTTATTATTCAGATATTTCTTTTTAAAAGGACATTATTTTAAAACCACCTCGTACCCGTTTTTCTTTATGGTGATTACCCAGAGTCGGACCGATGTCTACTGACATCCAGTCTGATTATAGTTCAGTCAGTGCACTTGACTTGCCTCACGAGTTTCGGGGACGCTCGGACCTTGAGTGTCAGGATTTGCGGCTCGGCAGACTTGGTGTCCCGAGACCTGCCAGGATTGCGGCTCGGCTGACTTTATGTCCCCGAGACCTGCCAAGATTGCGGATCAGGCTGACTACGGTCCCCTGCACCCTGCCAGAGCGACTCGAGTTGACTTGGTGTCATCGAGGAATCTGCCGGCGGGACAGGCTGATCATAGTCCCCCGATTTCGCCAGTTTGCGGCTCGGGTAAGTCTGTGTGACGCCCGAGACCTGCCAGGGAATTGACGGAAATGACAGGGATACATACTGGTGGTATTTTCAAAGGATTCTGAGTTTTTTTATTAAATGTTGATTTTCAGCTATTATAAATCAGTTTTTCTGATTTTTCGGACATAGATCCCTTTATATTTATTCAGTTATGAAAGGTCTGAGTACAAAGTTTTTATACGCGTTTGATTTCAGTACTTTTATGAAAGCTTTGAATTCAGTGGTTTTTGTATGAAACTTTCAAGCTTGAATATGACTGATATAGAATGCCTTGAATTGACTATGCGTGATGTAGAAAGTAAGTATTCAGTTTTATTTAGTTAAATTTCTTTTTTTTCAACGGGGGATATTATGTTTATGAGAATTGCTTTGAAGAACATTATTTTTGGTCCACTCACATTTTTCAAACTGTTTTTCGCCCCCAGGCCATAGAGGTACGTGGGATCCACCACCGGGCCAGTCATAGTTTCCGCACCACCAAGTAAGGTAGAGTTGTAGAAAATCCTTTAAACCATGAGAACTTGAGAATATGCTCTGATATC
>NC_047651.1:8438621-8510998 GCF_902201215.1 Prunus dulcis
AGCCAAGTCCTGTGCGTGTCCGACCCCTGGTGAATGTCGGGCACAAAAGACCTTTTTACCCTTCTCGTCTCAAAATTTTTTTTTTTTCCTTAGACTTCTAGTGAAATTTCGGCAGAGTCTCCCCTGTATTTCGACCAATCCCAAAATTTTTCACATGTTAAACAGTCAGTAAAACTATCCCAACAGCCAGAACATTTCAAGTAACAGATCTCATCTCCAGTTTTCCACTAATACTAGATATCAGAGCATACTTTAAAGTTTTCAAGTTTCAAAGATTTTCTACAAACTCTACCTTGGTGCGGAAGCTATAATTGGCCGGTGGTGGATCCCACGTACTTCTACAGCCTGGGGGCGAAAACAGTTTGAAGATGTGAGTGGACCAAACATAAGAATTCTTGAAAACAGTTTAACAATCATAATAACCCCCACTATAAAAATTGTTAAATAAACTGAATACGTACATTCCATTTAAAGCCTTCTAAACTCAAAGCATTCCATGTAAATCATAATCAAGCTCGATAAATTTTATTCAAAAGCATTGAAATCAAAGCTTGTATAAAACACTGAAATCAAACTTGTATAAAAGCACTGTACTCAAACCTTGTATAACTGAACAAAACTGTATAAATGTATCAATGCCCGAAAAATTGGAGAAGCTGATATAAAATAACTGAAAGTCATAATTAAATAAGAGAAAACCCAAAATCCTTTGAACATACCACCTATTTGTACCCTGTCATAACCGTCAATTCCCTGGCAGGTCTCGGGCGTCACACAGGCTACCCGAGCCGCAAACTGGCGAAATCAGGGGACTATGATCAGCCTGTCCCGCCGGCAGATTTCTCGATGACACCAAGTCAACTCGAGTCGCTCTGGCAGGATGCAGGGGACCGTAGTCAGCCTGATCCGCAATCCTGGCAGGTCTCGGGGACACAGAGTCAGCCGAGCCGCAATCTGGCAGGTCTCGGGACACCAAGTCTGCCGAGCCGCAAATCCTGGCACTCACGGTCCAAGCGTCCCCGAAACTCGTGAGGCAAAGTCAAGTGCACTGACATAAACTGAAATCGGACTGGATGTCCGTAGACATCGGTCCAACTCTGGGTAATCACCAAAAATGAATGGGTACGAGGTGGTTTTAAAATAAATTCCTTTAGAAAAATCTGAATAATAACTGAAATCTCAAGTTGTGCTGCTGTCTCATCTGATTCCAACCTCAAACTCTGTTTCTATAACTTGTAAATAAGCAGCGTAGACTTATAGAACTGTTACTGTACTGATCATGTTCAGAGCCGTAATAAAACTTACTCGAGATCAAATAAAGAAATTTATTCAAATAAATTCATTTCTAAAAACTTATTTATATAAAATCAATATAAACTCATTTATAAAACTTATTTATATAAAATCACATCAAATCATTCATGAAATCTAATTTATGAAAGAAAGTCCACTCACAGATGGTCCGAGCTACTTCGACCCTTCGAAGGTCTCTTTTGCAATCCTGTCGGGCTCCTGGTGCCTGATTACCCATAAAGATTAAATTAATAGACTGCTGACTAAAAAGAATTTCAACTAAACCCCCTGCCCCCAGCTCCTAGAAATACGTGCATCTCCTTCCAAGTTACTCTTATGCCCTCGTTAGCCCTTTCAGACACTTGGACCAGTTTTGGGAAGGTCCGACGCTCAACTAAGTGATAAACTGCCTGATCGGCCGACCCGGGACCCCGTGGGTCTAAGATCTCTGATGGCCAATCTGGGCTTCCTTGAAGGTTCCTTACAGCGAGGGAACCGTGTTCTGCGAATTGGGTCTGAAATGAACGGTCGGATTAGCTAAAATTGCGTTATCGCTTAAAATCCAAACCCTAGCCCCAGGGTTCGCGATTCCGGAGTACCCGGGACTCCTATTCGTAATCCGTCGAATCCTACACGATCATGACATCGTGTAGACCGACATATCCGAAATTCAGCGCGATCCGAATATTTAACGACACTGCACCCACGGATCGCGCGATATGGAAAATCCGTTCGGGGCTCAAACGGACTCCGAATCGAGATCCGTGAAATCCGACACGCTCGTGACGACACGAGGGTCACAAAACTGCACAGAATTACATCACTACCCTCGCCCACGCGCTCCAGCGCGCGCGGGCAGCTTTGGGTGTCCAAAGTGATTTCGGGTGGCCGAAAAATCTCGAAACCAAGACTCCAAACTCCTACCCTAGGTAAAACACCCCATTTGGAGTCACTTTTGTTCTTGGACAACCCCCAAAAAGTGACCAAAAATAGTAGTTTCGAGCAGCTGAAGTTCTGGCCAGATTTCAAGTCGAAAATCGAACCCCTTAGAGCTAAAATCGATCGAAACCCATATACCCATCAGCTAGAACACGAAAAATAGCTGAGAAACTATACCTTACTCGATTGATTTGGTGGTCGGAAGTGAGAGAACGAGCTCCCAAAAATTTTCAGAAAAACTGTTGGAACCAGCCTGTTTCGTGGCAGTTTCCGGCTACTACAGTAGCGGATGGAGGCTGAGGAGGGACAGGGCTGATAGAGGGAAGTGAGGTGGTTCGTTTGGGACCGGTATTGCATGAAACGGTGGCCTGAGTTGGGAGAAATCGCTGTCTGAAGTTGGCTGGTCGAGATGGTTCGAGAGAGAAGGAAGCTGGGTTTATAAAACTGAACTTCGAAATATTTATGGTTCTGCCACTGAGACTCTTTTGACCATAACTCCTTCGTTACAACTCCGATTCGGGTCTACTCCGTGTCTACGGACTCGTTTCGCCGTACTCTACGCAACGGCGTAATCGGAATTACCAACTTCTTTCCCGATCAAAAAGTCAACTTTTTCCTTATATAGATAATGCGAGGGTAAAATTGTCTTTTTGCTAAAAAATATTTTCCTTACTTTTTTAGATATTTTCTTTCTTTTTAGATATTTTGTTTTGGGTTATTACATTGGATTCCACTCAAAACTCACTAAACGACTCGTCCCACAATATTATGATGTTCCCCAAGTCTGGGACTCAATCCGATATCGATTGGTCCACGAAATTCGACAATTCAGGTTTGTATGAAGTTTGTTCTGAAACGCAGCGGTTGGTGTATTGCATAGTTCGAGAGATTGGATTTCACTCAAAACCCCCCAAATGACTCCTCCCACCATATTATGATATTCCCCAAGTTTTGGACTCAGTCCGATATCGATTGGTCCATGAAATTGGACAATTAAAGTTCGTACGAAGTTCGTTTTGAAATGAAGTGGTCGGTGTATTGCGGTGTTTTAGAGATTGAATTTCACTCAAAACCCACCAAATGGCTCCTCCACCATATTACGATGTTCCCCAAGTTTTGCACACAGTCCGATATCGATTGGTCCACGAAATTGGACAATTAAGGTTCGTACGAAGTTCGTTCTGAAATGGAGTGGTTGTTGTATTGCATTGTTCTAGAGATTGGATTTTACTCAAAACTCACCAAATGATTGATCCCACAACATTATGATGTTCCCCAAGTTTAGGACTCAATCCGACATCGATTGATTCAGGGAATTGGACAATTCAGGTTCGGGCGAAGTTCGTTCTGAAATGGAGTGGTTAGTGGATTGCATAGTTTTAGAGATTAGATTTCACTCAAAACCAACCAAAATGACTTCTCCCACCGTATTATGATGTTCTCCAAGTTTTGGACAATTCAGGTTCGTACGAAGTTCGTTCTGAAATGGAGACGACGTTTAGAGATTGGATTTCAATCAAAACCCACCAAATGACTCCTCCCACCATATTATGATGTTCCAAAAGTTTTGGACAAGTCCGATATCGATTGGTCCATGAAATTGGACAATTAAGGTTCGTACGAAGTTCATTCTGAAATGGAGTGGTTGGTGTATTGCACAGTTTTAGCCATTAGATTTCACTCAAAACTCAATAAATGACTCCTCCCACCACATTATGTTGTTCCTCAAGTTTTGGACTCAATCCGATATGGATTGGTCATGAAATTTGACAATTACGGTTCGAAAGAAGTTCGTTCTGAAATGGAGTGGTTGGATTTCACTCAAAACTCACCAAATGACTCGTTCCCTAACACTATGACATTCCCCAAGTTTGGGACTTAATTCAACATCTATTGGTCCATGAAATTGGGCAATTCAGGTTCGTTTGAAGTTCATTCTAAAATGGAGTGTTTGGTGTATTGCACAGTTCTAGAGATTGAATTTCCCTCAAAACCCACCAAATGACTCCCCCCACCATATTATGATGTTCCCCAAGTTGTGGACCCTACCCGATATCGATTGGTCCATGAAATTAGACAATTCAGGTTCGTACGAAGTTCGTTCTGAACTGGTGTGGTTGGTGTATTGCACAGTTCTGAAGATTGGATTTAACTTAAAACCAACCAAATGACTCCTCCCACAACAATATGATGTTCCCCAAGTTTTGGTTTCAATCCGACATCTATTGGTCCATGAAATTGGGCAATTCAAGTTCGTACGAAGTTCTTTATGAAATGGAGTGGTTGGTGTATTCCATAGTTTTAGCCATTTGATTTCACTCGAAACTCACCATATGGCTCCTCCCACAATATTATGGTTTTCCACAAGTTTTGGGCTTAATCCGATATCGATTGGTCCATGAAATTGGATTGTTTAAGTTCGTACGAAGCTCGTTCTGTAATGGAGTGGTTGGTGTATTGCATAGTCTTGGCACTTGGATTTTACTCAAAACTCACCAAATGACTCCTGCAACTATATTCTGACGTTCCCCAAGTTTTGGACTCAATCCGATATCGATTGCTCCATGAAATTGGAAAATTCAGGTTCGTTCGAAGTTCGTTCTGAAATGGAGTGGTTGGTGTATTGCATAGTTCTAGAGATTGGATTTCACTCAAAACCCACCAAATGACTCCTTCCACAATATTATAGTGTTCCCCAAGTTTTGAGTTCAATCCGATATCGATTGGTCCATGAAATTTGACAATTAAGGTTCGTACGAAGTTAGTTCTAAAATGGGTGGTTGGTGTATTGTATAGTTCTATTGATTGGATTTCACTCAAAACCCACCAAATGACTCCTCCCCCCATATTATGATGTTCCCCATGTTTTGGGCTCAATCCGATATCGGTTGGTCCATGACATGGGACAATTAAGGTTCGTACGAAGTTCATTTTGAAATGGAGCGGTTGGTGTATTGTATAGTTCTAGAGATTGGATTTCACTCAAAACCCACATAAATGTCTTCCCACAATATTATGATGTTCCCCAAGTTTGGGGCTCAGTCCTATATGGATTGGCCCAAGAAATTGGACAATTCAGGTTCGTACGAAGTTTGGCTAAAATGGAGTGGTTGGTGTATTGCATAGTTGTAGCCATTGGATTTCACTCAAAACTCACCATATCACTCATCCCACCATATTGTGACGTTCCCTAAGTTTTCGATTCAATCCGATATCAATTGGTCCATGAAATTGGACAATTCAGGTTCATACGAACTTCGTTATGAAATGGAGTGGTTGGTGTATTGCATAGTTTTAGCCATTGGATTTCACACAAAAATCACCAAATGACACCTCCCACAACATTATGATGTTCCCCAAGTTTTTGACTCAAACCAATATCGATTGGTCCATGAAATCGGACAACTCAGATTCGTATGAAAGCGGTTCTGAAATGGAGAGGTTGGTGTATCGCATAGTTTTAGCCATTGGATTTCACTCAAAACTCACCAACTGACTCCTCCCACCATAATATGATTTCCCAAGTTTTGGACTCAATCCGATATCGATTGGTCCACGAAGTTTGACAATTGTGGTTCGTACGAAATTCGTTCTAAAATGGAGTGGTTGGTGTATTGCATAGTTACAGACATTGGATGACAGGACCCGACCCAATTTCCACTTTGGAATTCGAGCCAAGTCCTGTGCGTGTTCGACACCTGGCGAATGTCGGGCACAAAAGACCTTTTTACCCTTCTCGCTTTAAACTCTCCCTTAGACTTCTGCCGAAAATTCGGCAGAGTCTCCCCTATATTTCGACCAATCCCAAAAATTTTCACCTGTTAAACAGTCAGTAAAACCATCCCAACAGCCAGAACATCTCAAGTAACAGATCTCATCTCCAGTTTTCCACTAATACTAGATATCAGAGCATACTTTAAAGTTTTCAAGTTTCAAAGATTTTCTACAAACTCTACCTTGGTGCGGAAGCTATAATTGGCCCGGTGGTGGATCCCACGTACTTCTACACCTTGGGGGCAAAAACAGTTTGAAGATGTGAGTGGACCAAACATAAGAATTCTTGAAAACAGTTTAACAATCATAATAACCCCCACTATAAAAATTGTTAAATAAACTGAATACGTACATTCCATTTAAAGCCTTCTAAACTCAAAGCATTCCATGTAAATCATAATCAAGCTCGATAAATTTTATTCAAAAGCACTGAAATCAAAGCTTGTATAAAACACTGAAATCAAACTTGTATAAAAGCACTGTACTCAAACCTTGTAAAACTGAACAAAACTATATAAATGTATCAATGCCTGAAAAATTGGAGAAGCTGATATAAAATAACTGAAAGTCATAATTAAATAAGAGAAAACCCAAAATCCTTTGAAAATACCACCTATTTGTACCCCTGTCATAACCGTCAATTCCCTGGCAGGTCTCGGGCGTCACACAGGCTACCCGAGCTGCAAACTGGCGAAATCAAGGGACTATGATCAGCCTGTCCCATCGGCAGATTCCTCGATGACACCAAGTCAGCTCGAGTCGCTCTGGCAGGATTCAGGGGACCGTAGTCAGCCTGATCCGCAATCCTGGCAGGTCTCGGGGATACAGAGTCAGCCGAGCCGCAATCCTGGCAGGTCTCGGGACACCAAGTCTGCCGAGCCGCAAATCCTGGCACTCACGGTCTGAGCGTCTCCGAAACTCGTGAGGCAAGTCAAGTGCACTGACTAACTGAAATCGGACTGGATGTCCGTAGATATCGGTCCAACTTTGGGTAATCACCAAAAATGAATGGGTTCGAGGTGGTTTTAAAATAAATTCCTTTAGAAAAAATCTGAATAATAACTGAAATCTCAAGTTGTGCTGCTGTCTCATCTAATTCCAACCTCAAACTCTGTTTCTATAACTTGTAAATAAGCAGCACAAACTTATAGAACTGTTACTGTACTGATCATGTTCAGAACCGTAATAAAACTTACTCAAGATCAAATAAAGAAATTTATTCAAATAAATTCATTTCTAAAAACTTATTTATATAAAATCAATATAAACTCATTTATAAAACTTATTTATATAAAATCACATCAAATCATTCATGAAATCTGATTTATGAAAGAAAGTCCACTCACAGATGGGCCGAGCTACTTCGACCCTTCGAAGGTCTCTTTTGCAATCCTGTCGGGCTCCTGGTGCCTGATTACCCATAAAGATTAAATTAATAGACTGCTGACTAAAAAGAATTTCAGCTAAACCCCCTGCCCCCGGCTCCTAGAAATACGTGCATCTCCTTCCAAGTTACTCTTATGCCCTCGTTAGCCCTTTCAGACACTTGGACCAGTTTTGGGAAGGTCCGACGCTCAACTAAGTGATAAACTGCCTGATCGGCCGACCCGGGACCCCGTGGGTCCACGATCTCTGATGGCCAATCTGGGCTTCCCTGAAGGTTCCTTACAGCGAGGGAACCGTGTTCTGCGAATTTGGTCTGAAATGGACGGTCGGATTAGCTAAAATTGCGTTATCGCTTAAAATCCAAACCCTAGCCCCAGGGTTCGCGATTCCGGAGTATCCGGGGCTCCGATTCGCAATCCGTCGAATCCTACACGATCCTGACATCGTGTAGACCGACATATCGAAAATTCAGCGCGATCCGACAATTTAACGACACTGCACCCACGGATCGCGCGATATGGAAAATCCGTTCGGGGCTCAAACGGACTCCGAATCGAGATCCGTAAAATCCCACACGCTCGTGACGACACGAGGGTCACAAAACTGCACAGAATTACATCACTACCCTCGCCCACGCTCTCCAGCACGCGCGGGCAGCTTTGGGTGTCCAAAGCGATTTCGGGTGGCCAAAAAATCTCGGAACCAAGACTCCAAACTCCTACCCTAGGTAAAACACCCCATTTGGAGTCACTTTTGTTCTTGGACAACCCCCAAAAAGTGACCAGAAATAGTAGTTTCGAGCGGCCGAAGTTCCGGCCAGATTTCAAGTCGAAAATCGAACCCCTTAGAGCTAAAATCGATCGAAGCCCATATACCCATCAGCTAGAACACGAAAAATAGCTGAGAAACCATACCTTACTCGATTGATTTGGTGGTCGGAAGTGAGAGAACGAGCTCCCAAAAATTATCAGAAAAACTGTTGGAACCAGCCTGTTTCGTGGCAGTTTTCGGCTACTACAGTAGCGGATGGAGGCTGAGGAGGGGCAGGACTGATAGAGGGAAGTGAGGTGGTTCGTTTGGGACCGGTATTGCCTGAAACGGTGGCCTGAGTTGGGAGAAATCGCTGTCTGAAGTTGGCTGGTCGAGATGGTTCGAGAGAGAAGGAAGCTGGGTTTATAAAACTGAACTTCGAAATATTTACGGTTCTGCCACTGAGACTCTTTTGACCATAACTCCTTCGCTACAACTCCGATTCGGGTCTACTCCGTGTCTACGGACTCGTTTCGCCGTGCTCTACGCAACGGCGTAATCAGAATTACCAAATTCTTTCCCGATCAAAAAGTCAACTTTTTCCTTATTAAATAATGCGAGGGTAAAATTGTCTTTTTGCTAAAAGATATTTTCCTTACTTTTTTAGATATTTTCTTTCTTTTTAGATATTTTGTTTTGGGTTATTACACCGGACCCTCTTAGGGTCATGCAGCTTTGGTTTAGCTGTTAGTGGACTTTCTTTTTAAATGATCATTATTTTCAAAATGGAATGTTATGCATTTATATATTTGATTTTTGACTTTTGGTACTAAGGAATTTTTATAATGTAATGACTTTGGTTTTGTATCGTTTGTGGGAGTTGGTATCTATATTATATATAAATATTAGGTATGGAGTTATGGACGCTATTATTGTCTGAATGTCTATGTGTATGAGATTGGGTACATTGGGATTATATTGGAAATTGGATATGGTCTTGGTTTATGAGTTGGGATGTAGGATATGTTATATTGGAGTGTTGATAGCGCCACCCTATGTACCTCCCTGGCACTATGGATACTTGGATATGTTGGAATCCGGGTACCCTTGGCAGGGTGTTTCGTAAGCCCTTAGTCGGGCAGTCTGCGCGCATAGAATTTAGTTCAGTCACACTAGTATTGAGGATTCTGCTGTGCATGTCTAGGAGCCCAGTCCCCCAATTGGACAGCTCATTCCCTAGCCACATGGTTATTGAAGATTCTTCCATGTGGTCTAGTCAAACAATCCCCCGGTTAGATTGTTTCCCCGTTACAAATTTGGTAGTGGTCATACCTATATATATATATATATATATATATATATATACCTTTATTCTTATTTATTGGTGAGGATCCTTCCTCGCTCACTGTGCCTATGGGTATGCGTTTTGGAAGAGAGTGTTTTGGAAAGGGAAAAAGGTCCGGTTTGAGTTTGTATTATGTGCCATATCGGGATATTGGATTTACTTAGTTTAATTTCAAACAATAATGTATAAATTGGTTTTGAATGCATTTTTGGCATCATTTTCTAATACGGTGGGGTTAGTACGTTGATTATAGCTATGTTGAAATTTGTTTTTGTCCACTCATAATTTTTTATTTTTAGCCCCTCAGGCAGTAGCTTGATCTGAGCCGAGCAATTGAGCCAAGATTCATATTTTCGGGCCCTAAACTTATGTAGGGAAATTTCTGTTTGTGTCGTTTTTCGTTGAATGTTTGTTTCCGGTTGCAAACTAAAATTCCTTAGAATTGCTATGTTATCGCCCACGTACTGTTGGAAGTAAGGCCGGAGGCTTATTCTGTAAACTGTGTGCCTTTGTATTGTGTTTACTGCCGGTTGGGAATTTTATTATTACTATGTTGACATGTTGAAAATTTGAGAAAAGTTCATTTTTCATGGGAGACTCTACCGAAATTTCGATAGAAGTCTCAACCCCTTTTTTCCTTTGTTTCGGAGAAGATGATTTTTTTAAGGGTATAAATTTTAGTAAGTGGGCCCGGCATCGGTATGATGTTAGAAAAATCAGAGGGTTCGTCATGGATTCCGAGGAATTCAGGATGGGTCCTGTCATTCAGCATCTCCTTTCCTAAGTGGTTGGTTTACACGTGACTTGCATTTAGAATAGGAAATATTGTATTGTGATTTTGCTCTAGCCTTGAAGAATGGAGATTTGGTTTAAGCATAAGTTTGAAGAAAACTTATATAAAAACAAGGTTTTGTGTTTTTCCTTTTGTACATCTTTTTAACAATAATTTTGTATGCTGAAACGTTTAAGAAAGATGTGTTTTTATTTGAGATAAATCACCAAGTATTCCATGTTTATTTGGTGATTTATCAAACACTTTATCATTCATATTGCATTAATTTGCATATTTCGGTGGCTCATATGGTTGAGAGCACCAAGACCGTGATGATGGTTTTTCTTCGACGAGGAGTGTTGAAAGATCATCCCGTGACATAAGTTGAGTTACAAAGAAGTCGGTAAACATTATCTAGAATGTGTATAGGATAAGTGTGTGAGTACTTCTTGTAATGATCGTTCTTGATAGGATCCGACCCAAATTCCACTTTGGAATCCGAGCTGAACCATGTGTGTGTCCGACACCTAGCGGGTGCCGGGCACAAATGACTAAATTGCCCTTCTAATTAAAATTCAAAGTATATTACAAGTTTGACTTCTGTCGAAAATTCGACAGAGCCTCACATGTAATTTAATCATTTCCCAAAATTTCACCATATCAAGAAAGCATATACATAAATATCTCAACTGCCAGCATGCTTCCAATTTACATATAAACAGTTCTACTAAACTAAATGGCCTTAGGCCATACAGGAAGTCCTAGGGCAATTCATCAGAGCAACTAATTCAAGAATTTACAACAGCACAATATGATTTCAAAAGAAATCCTACATGAGAGAGAGAGAGAGAGAGAGAGAGAGAGAGAGAGAGAGAGAGAGAGAGAGAGAGAGAGAGAGAGAGAGAGAGAGAGTGTGGTGCGGAGTGTGGAAACTGCTCGGTGGTGGAGCTCTAGTGCACGTCTAATGCCTGGGGGTGCAAAACATTCAAAAATGTGAGTTGACAAAAATAAAGTTTTGGAAAACAATATATGAACATACTAACCCCATTGTAAAAACGGTTAGAAAACCCATTATGCATACTATATTCGTACAGAAGACAAACACGCATATTTAAATTTATATCATCATTCACATACATAAATCATCAAACAATTTAAATATTGGAAAATAAATATTTCTCTACCAACTAGGTATACCCATTTTATTTCCGTCAATTCCCATATTATATTCGGCCAATAACCATACCTACGGATTATGCACATCATGATCAAGGGTAGTAACTTTATACCTTGGCTCGACGATCAATTCCACCTTTAAAGCCCTCGAACGAAGCTTTCTGTCACTTGAAAACCTAGAAAATTTAGTTTCAAAATCAACGAAATTGGAATGGATTCACGTTAGGTTTTCGAGGAATAACACAAAGGGAAGGTAGGAGAGTAGTTTAGGTGTAATTACCTGAGCTGTGGCAACAAGAATTGGCCGGAAAATACCCCGAAATTTACTGTTTTGAAATAGTTTGTTTTGGGGCTCACTTTGGCTCGAATTTTGGCTTTAATTTTCTTAGATTTGGAGCTACAAATTGGTATAGATGTGTAGAGGAGAGAGAGACGAAGAGAATGGATCCAAAATCGTGGGCGTAGGCGGCCGGATGTCGCCGGAATCTTTGTCGGAAGCCACAGAGGTTGTGGCTAGCTTGAACAGAGGAGAGAGAGAGAGGTCCGTCTGCGTGAGAGACGAGAGAAGGTTTATAAAAAAAAAAAAAAAAATCTGATTTAGCAAAAATTACAATTATGCCACTGAACTTCTTTTTGAATCTTCATTTCTTCGTTATGACTCCGATTTGAGCCCACTACGTGTCTACGGACTCGTTTCGATGTGATCTACGCAATGGTACAAACGAAATTCCCAAATTCCTTCCCAATCAAAAAGTCAACTTTAAACCTAATAAATTATTAGCAGGATAAAATGGTCTTTTTCTAGAATAAATAAATAGTTAAAAATTAATTTAGGATCGGATTGTTACAGTTCTATAGTAGATTTGTTTTAGAATGAGGAATCTCGTAGATTTTCTCCAAATGTGGAGTTTTTCCACGTAAAATAATTCTCTATGTGTTCCTTTGTTTTATGCTCTGCACATTTTAGGATTGATAAGTCATATCAATCCTACTACCAAAGTTCATTTTTATTTATTGATTATAATATTAAATTGACTTATTTATCAGCTAAGCATTATTAGTCATCCTACATGTAATTTCAACATTTGTAGCCCCGAGCCGGCCAAAAGAGAAGTCAAAATATAGCAATTCTTTTTAATTGTTATTTTATACAAATAATATTAGGAGGAGGGAGCATTCGAACATAAAACCTCAAATACGGAGATAACGACTCTTAACTACTTGAATTACAAATTCTTTACAAGTCGAAGTATAACAACTTGATTAAAAACAAAGAGGTCGTTAAAACTGATTGTACAAAATGATACGTGCATCTTTCTAAATCCACAAGACGTACGATGGGTAGCTACTGCCTCTATTGTCCCACTACCATAAAAGTTTCTTTTTGTCAAGAAATAATAGCAGAAGACCTAAAATAGTCGGAAATAGCAGTGCACCATGTGTCTGACTAACCACTATTCTTCATACTTACATATTGCTAAAATATGAAATCTATGAGAGAATATTTGTTTGTGGGAATTTTCTGTGTATTCTTCTCCTTGTAGGAGGTCATATTTATAATACAACGAAATCTGAATGGGCAAGTAAATAATAAATTCCTAAATCTATTTGCAGTAGGAAATCAGGAATTAAAGTAAATCAATTCCAATTATAATAGGAATTCTTGGTGTGTAAGGAAAGTAAGTCAATATCCACAAGTCACGCCAACACTCCCCCTCACGTTGGTGCATAGATGTCGCCAATGCCCAACTGATCTAGTGAATTGTGGAATGCTTTATTGGAAATCGCCTTTGTCAAAATATCCGCCAATTGATCCTCGGATTTCACAAAAGGAAACTGAAACACTTTAGCCTCAAGCTTTTGTTTGATGAAGTGTCGATCCACCTCAACATGTTTAGTACGATCATGTTGAACCGGATTCTGTGCAATGGCTATAGCAGCCTTGTTGTCACAAAAGAGATTCATTGTGGATGTAGGTTTATACCCAAGTTCAGTAAGCAACTTTCTTAACCAAAGAAGTTCACAAATCCCTTTAGTCATGCCTCTGAACTCGGCTTCTGCACCGGATAAAGCTACTACATTCTGTTTCTTGCTTCTCCATGTCACCAAATTACCTCCCACGAATGTGAAGTAACCCGATGTGGATTTTCTATCTGTTACATTACCTGCCCAATCTGCATCTGAATAACCATCAATATTTAGATGACCATGCTTTGAGAACATAAGTCCTTTTCCAGGTGCAGACTTCAAATATCTAAGTATCCAAAGAACTGTATTCATATGGTCTTCACTTGGAGAGTGCATAAATTGATTGACAACGCTCACAGCATAAGCAATGTCTGGTCGAGTATGTGACAAATAGATCAATCTTCCCACTAACCTTTGGTATCTTTCTTTGTTAGTTAGAACTTGATCCGGATATTCTCCAAGATGATGATTCTGAACAATAGGAGTGTCCGCAGGTTTACAATCTAGCATTCCTGTGTCTGTCAACAAGTCTAAGACATATTTCCTTTGAGAGAGAAATATGCCTTGCTGTGATCGAGCCACCTCAATTCCCAAGAAATACTTGAGTCCACCTAGATCCTTCATCTCAAACTCAGTAGCCAAATAGTCTTGTAGCTGTGATATTTCCTGTTTATCATTCCCAGTAATAATCATATCATCAACATAGATTATTAATGCTGTTACCTTCCATTTTCGATGTTTCAAGAACAGAGTATGATCTGAGTTGCACTGTTTGAAACCATTGTTCTTCATTGCCATGGTGAACCGTCCAAACCATGCACGTGGTGACTGTTTCAATCCATACAATGCTTTTTGTAACCTGCAAACTGTTCCAGTCTGAGTAGTATTATATCCAGGAGGAATGTCCATGTACACCTCCTCCGTGAGTTCGCCATGTAGAAAAGCATTCTTTACATCAAACTGGTGTAGTGGCCAATCCAAATTAGCTGCAAGGGACAATAAGACTCGGACGGTGTTTAACTTTGCAACTGGAGCAAAGGTTTCTTCATAGTCTATACCATAGGTCTGTGTGTATCCTTTTGCCACAAGTCTTGCCTTGTATCGCTCGATAGATCCATCTGCATTGTGTTTTATAGTAAACACCCATCTACATCCGATAGTCTTTTTTTCTCGGGGTATAGTCTCCAATGTCCAAGTCTGATTTTTCTCAAGGGCTTTCATCTCCTCTTTTATAGCTTGGACCCACTTAGGATCTTTCAATGCTTCATAGACCTTGGTTGGAATATGGATAGCAGACAACTGATGCACAAAAGCCTTGAGTGGTTCAGACAGCTTCTCAGAGGATACATGATTTGCAATTGGATACTTGGATGTCTTGCCAATATCAGGTGAATAACGGTTTGGTGGCTTCCCAAGATTTTGCCTGAAAGGTAATTGATATCCAATAGTTTTATCATCTAAATGCACAAGTCTAGTAGGAGTAGTTACCTCAAGGATATTCTCAGGAGATTGGTCTGTTGGTACTGTTGAGTTAGAGGGGGGTCTTCATCTTGTTGTTCTGTATTGTCTGGAGGTGTGAGACTCGGATCAGAAATATCTTCGCATGGATCAGGTGGGTCAGGCAATTGATCGCTATGAATGGGCGATTGGTCGCTTTTTGACAGAGAGTAATCTCGTGCTCCAGACTCGGAATGATCAATCATTTCTGTACAAAGGAGAATTTCTTTATTTTCCAAGTTGCTCCAATTTTGCTCTTCACTTTGTATCTCCCCCTGAAGTGTAGAATTGGATGATGGGTCATGGAAGAACAGCTCAGATTCCAAAAAGGTCACATCCAAAGTGACATAGGTTCGTTGGGTAGGAGGGTGATAACAGCGGTAGCCTTTCTGATGAGTGGCATAACCCACAAAAACACAACGAAGCGCACATGGATCAAGTTTGCTACGTTGATTTTTGTGGAGATGAACAAAAGCCACACATCCAAAGATTCGGGGTGTGAGTACCAAAACAGAAGGCAGATGTCTGTGTTGTGCAAGCACCTGTAAGGGAGTTTTAAAGGTCAGTACACCAGAAGGCATGCGGTTGATCAGATGAATTGCGGTGACAATAGCATCATCCCAGTGATGGCGAGGAACATGAGCGCCAATCAGAAGTGCTCGGGCGGTTTCAAGAAGATGTCGATTCTTTTGTTCAGCAACACCATTTTGTTGTGGTGTCTGAGGACAAGTCGTCTCATGGATAATTCCATGTTGTTGGAAGTAAGTCTGAAAGTCATGATTGACAAATTCTCCACCATTGTCCGAGCGAAGAATCTGGATTTGAGCATTAAACTGAGTTTTCATCTGTTTGTGGAAGGACTGAAAACAGAAAAACACTTCGTTTTTATTCTTCAGCAAATAAAGCCATGTCATCCGTGTACAATCATCGATGAATGTGACAAACCATCGAACACCAGAAGGAGCAATGATAGGAGAAGGTCCCCAGACATCAGAGTGAATTAACGTAAATGGAGTAGTACACTTGTTCGTACTCAACGGGTAGGGCACACGGTGACTCTTGGCCAAAATACAAGTATCACATGTGAAGTCGGAGTCCTTGAAACCTAAGAATAAATCTGGTATAAGATGCTTCATATAACTAAAAGACGGATGTCCCAATCGACGGTGCCACAACCAGATTTGCTTTTGTTTGCTATCAAAGGGATGTGTCACGCTGTTAGCCATGCCGGGACTGAAGTCATCGACATAATATAGCCCCCCTTCTCTTAGTACCACGACCAAGAATCTCCTTAGTGTGAATATCCTGAAGCAAACAAAAACTCGGGTAAATGAGTACACAACAATTCAATTGTTCAGTAAGCTGACTAACTGACAACAATTTAGTGGATAAAGATGGAACAAGTAAAGTATTAGACAGCGTGAGAGAGGATGAGAGTGCAACAGTGCCAGCCCCTGTCACAGGATAAGTAACACCATTGGCATTTGCAATACAAGTTCGTCGAGGTTGTGTAGTATTCAGAAAATCATCAGGATCAAACGTCATATGATCAGTTGCACCAGAATCAATTATCCAGCTCTTGGAATCAATCTTATCGGAAGTATGGAATCCATAACCAGTACCATTATTGGTCATATTGCATTGTCCTCGATCTGTAAGAGTAGCCCACCAATTGGGGTAGCCATGCGATTTAAAACAAGTCTCACAAGTGTGTCTCGGATCACCACAATATGCACAATCTGGTCCATGTGTCGGGGTCGTTAGTCTAGAAGTCATAATCTGTGCAGCGGAAGATGCATAGGATACAAGTTGAGTAGGAATTGGGATCGGAATCTGAGCCTGAGTCGAGGCCGGAGTCGGAGTTGAAATCGGGATCAGGGTCTGAATCAGAGACAAATTCGGGGTTGGGGTCATCATCGGAGTGGGGGTCGGGGTCGTCTTCGGAGTCGGGGTCGGGGTCGTCTTCTGAGTCGGGGTCGAGGTCGGGGTCGTCATCGTCATAGTCGGGGTCGGGGTCGGGGTCATCAAAAGAGGATCCTGATTCTGGATCGGGTTCGGGGTCAAAGTCTGCATCTGTAGGAGCGGAGCCATCAGGGCACTCAACTCAACGATGGTTGGTGGAGAATGAGAGAAGGAGTCGGTGGTGCTACCTCCATGAGGGTTGAAAAAATCATCAACCCCCATAGCAGCGGCGGGGGTTTGAAACTAGAGTCAGCAATTCCAAGATCGCCGCTTTGATACCATGCTAAAATATGAAAACTATGAGAGAATATTTGTTTGTGGGAATTTTCTGTGTATTCTTCTCCTTATAGGAGGTCATATTTATAATACAACGAAACCTGAATGGGCAAGTAAATAATAAATTCCTAAATCTATTTACAGTAGGAAATAAGGAATTAAAGTAAATCAATTACAATTATAATAGGAATTCTTGGTGTGAAAGGAAAGTAAGTCAATATCCACAAGTCACGCCAACACATATATCTTGTAGGCATACAAAATCTTGAAAATACCATACGTAAAATTGAAATGGTGGGGAAAATCTGAAGCAATGAAAGGCCCCCAAATTAGGTACGCAAATAGAACTCTATAATTCTTGTCTTTTTGTATTTTTTTCCCATATGTTATTGGAGAGCCATTCGAATGCAAAATCTTATATTCAAAAGTCATTCCTCGCACTAATATGCTCCTATTCATTTGTGGTGTGGTTGTTGTTAGGCCAAACTGCGGTATGAGTTCAACAGTAGTTCACGGTCACAGAAAAGTCACAAAAGTTCGAAACTAGTTCAAAATTTACATCAATAAGACCGACTCTCTAGCACACTGGAAATCAAAACGACCAGGAACTTGGCTGTTGCACTACCAGCGTTGCATGTGAAGTCTTGCCCAACTCAAATCCTTAACCAATGACCCCCAATTGGCCATGACCATATTGAATTTAATTTTGTAAAGTCTCCAATTTCAAAAATTCAATATTCCCTTTCAACTGATTTTTTATTTTTTATTCGACCTTTGAACTAAAGGCAACGGAGGACTGTACAAAAATCCATAGAATCGACCACCCTCTCATCCTACCTCAGTGCCAGTTAAAAATGCATGCACGTTAAAAAAAGGAAGAAAAAATATGAAAGGAAACTGCCAGAGCTGGTGCTGTTTGTTGGTATATGTACATATTCCCTTTGTACCAACTGAGAAATTAACACACACACACCAAACCCTAGTTGGATTGGAACAGCACATAATTAGTATACTTATTATCGCTTTAATCATATTATATTATCAGAAATTTGAATACTGAAATTGGTTGAATAGCTGCTCAAAAAAAAAAAAAAAAAAAAAAAGGTTGAATAGGGATGATGTAGGTAGAAACTTCGTATCGAAAATGACAAAAACCGTTGACAATCTTGCATAACATCACCAGCCAACATATATAAAAACGTCTCCCCCCTCTCTTCCATCCCTTTCTCCACGCTAATTAATCTCACAATTTTCAACTTTCAAACACAGAAATTAAATTAAATTAACATAAAAAAAAGAGAGAGAGGAGAAGAATAAGGCGATGGACAACTCCACCACCATGAGTTACAGTGGCGATGAGACAGAAGGCAGCGGCGGCGGATTCGCATACGGCATAGGAGTCTCCGTCGGCGTCTTGGTCTTAATAATCATCGTAACCCTCCTCTCCTACTTCTGCACTCGCATGCGTTTCCCTCCAAACTACCCGTCGTTTCGAAGATCGTCAAGCGCCGTCAGGCAGCTGCAACTCCAAAACGCCGCAGCAGCTGGTGGTGTTGAGTTGGGTCTTGACGACTCCGCTCTACGCAACTTCCCTCAGCTGCTCTACTCCCAAGCGAAGCTCCATAAAAGTGAGTCAACGTCAACGTCAACGACTACTACGAGTTGTTCTATATGTTTGGGTGATTACAAAGACACAGATGTTTTAAGGCTGCTGCCTGATTGTGGTCATCTTTTTCATCTCACGTGCGTCGACCCTTGGTTGAGGCTGCGCCCCACGTGCCCGATTTGTCGGAACTCCCCTGCCCCAACTCCGATCGCTACTCCGCTTGCTGAGGTAGCGCCCTTGGCTGGGAGACGAGACTGATTGCTTTGTAGAAGAGTCATCACTGAGATTTTGGGTGATCAATGAGATTTTTGTACATTTTTCCGATTTTGATTTACATGGTTCTTTTTGGTTTTTTTTTCCTCTTTCTATCTAAGCACTACTGTTTACACGCTGAGATATTTGTACATATTCAGGAGGTTCCCATTTTTGTTAGGGAGCTTCACATTTAAGCCCAAAGATAGAGCCTAAAATGTAGAAAAATCCTACACTATCCAAAATGTAGCTAAATAATATTGTAAATGGAGTATACATTTTACAATTGCAAACATGATTCTCGGTTTTAAATATTACTTCATTGGTTCTAAGTTAACTAAAAGCTTTAATTATTTAAGAGAAAAGGGAAAAAAAAAAAAAAAAGACCTAGCCCTTATTAACATTTTTGCTTTGAAAAAAAAGAAATCTGAAGCTGAGTTTGATTAGAAAAACCCAATTTCCATTGAATGCAGATTTAATTTGTAAAACACGGAAAAACTGAAAAAACAACCATATAACTTAATAAAAAAATAAAAAACCAAAATAATTACCATCTTCTTTTCCCATGGAAGACTCCACGATTGATTGAACGAAAAAAACAAACATGGAATCTTTCGTCTTCGTCTTGGGATGGTGAGGGGTTATAGAAAAACCCTATACTACAACATACTTCTTCATATTGTGACAATTTATTCGTCACATATTTTTTCGAATTGTAACAATTTCTGTGTCATTTTGTCTGTAAAATGTGTCGATGATTTTGTCACATAATTCTATAAAATTTGATGACGTATGATGCATTCCAGACTGAAGTACCTAATTATGAATAACATGTGCAATTGTTCAATGTACAATATAAAAGTAGATAATTACGTTACAAATTGTATGTTCCAAAAAGAGCAAAATAAAGATCCCAAATTAAGTATAGAGACTTGGTAAAACCAAAAGTAAGTCTGGACATAATTAATTCTTAAACTAGTTCTCATCAAGATTGTATAGTTCGCTAGTTCATCGTAGTTGTCATAATCAGAATGGACACCTCCGTTACTACCTCTACAGTTGGTGTTGATTTGCCCCTGAGATGCATGCAAAGCAGACCTCAATTGGGCTCTCAACTATTCTTCTCCTTAAAGCCATTAAAGAAGTAGCTCATGAGCTAGAGGTCTCCATGCGGGGAAAAATATCTATGCCATGGATAGATCTTCCCCTCTCCCGAGCCTCTCACCCATGATTCCAAACTTAGCATTCAATGTCACATCATGCTTCCCATCATGTTATTTTGCTGTGGTGTTCATGGATTAGTGTATTGTATAATTCCTTCTTATTGTAGAAATCTAGTAACATGATTTCTCCCAGCCTCATCAAACCTTCCATGAAACTCTCCCTCCCTGTTAGGTTAAACTATCTTGATATTTATGTCCAATTGTTTCTCCACTTCTACTTTGTAAATTTTGAACATGTCTAAGTCACTCGATTTTTCATTTATTAAGTACCTGTGGACCTTGAGAAATCATATGTAAAGATGAAAAAGTATTTAAAGCCTCCATGAGTTGGAGTTGGAAAAGGTCCACTTGGCTTCTTATTGCTCCTTTCTTTTTTAGGTTTGTTAATTTCCCTTTTACACATTCAATGCATACTTATGCCATCAACAAGAGTTGCTTTCCCAACTAGCTCATTATTTCTGAAAACAGAACAAAAATAAATTAAAAAAAAATAAAAAATCATCAAAGTCCAAACTGAACTTTGACTCTACAAGCCTACTAACTGAAACTAAGTTCTTTCTCATCTAAGGAACATAAACCATCTAGCTCCAAAATAAAACCAAAATCTAGTTCAACCCTAACTACTCCGATTAATGAAATCTATGTACTTGGACTTTGACTTCATTCCCCCCAAACACCTTCAATTCATCCTTGTTTGGTAGCCTCTTCCTTATGAATCCCTTTAGCCTTTTGCTTTTCCAACCACCTCTTGTACCTTTTACAGTCCTTCTTCATATGCCTAATTGTGGGAGCAAATTTCCGTCCCACTAGAATATTCGCCCAAGATTCCTTCATCTTCTCCGCCTCTCTTTCTCCCTGCAAAACAGATCAGAGTAAAAAGACCACACTTGGGGGGTGTTGGCCAAAGGCCCTCCGATGCCTAAGTTAGGTAGGGTGTTTCAAGGAAAACTAGGTGGTTGGAGCCGTGTGTGGTGGCCAGAGCTTTGTGTGAGAGAGAGAAAGAGAGGTGCTAGGGTTTTTGAGAAATAATTTCTGCCGAGTTTCAGTAGGAATTCAGACTGCCTCAACCTTTGTGTGTGGCCATCCTTTTATAGTGGTCTTGAGGGCTGGGGTTTCAGAGGAAAAATTCCTTAGATTGAAAGGAATTATTTCTCCCCGATTTGGAATTGATTTTATTAATTAGGGATTTGATTTATTAGGGTAAATCAAATCCCTAATTATGGTGGGTAGCAAATCAATTCCTAATTTAATTAGGTAACTCCTCATTTAATTGGGAATTGGGGTAGGAATCAAATCAATTCTCGACCTAATTAGGTAACATTCCATTTAATTGGGTAATCCTCAATTAAATTGAATAATTTCCAATTAGGTCAAATAATCCCCAAATGGAAGGAATTATTTGACCTAGGGTTTTGATTTAATTAGGTTCCCACAAATGCCCCACAGCTTCTGCATGGCGTGTAGTGACATGTAGGAGATGTGGATTAACCATTGGGCCATCCAATTGCAACTGGGCTTCCTTTTTTGATTGGGGCTCCTGCGTGGAGGAGGCCTTTTACTTGCTAATTTTATGAAATTGGACTCCCAGTCGGAATGGGCTTGAGATTCCTTGTAGGTAAAGGAACCCCATTTGTTTTAAATATGAGGCACTTCCTTGCTTGTCTTCAAACCGCAAGAAACACTACCCATATTCCAGAGAGAGGTTCTTTGAAAATCGTCTGCTTGCCAAGGAAGAGAGAGTGCATCTCTAGGTAAATTGACTCGAGCTAAAAATATATTTTGTCTTATTGGCTGTGGGTCCAGTGTGGGGAGTTTTGGCAACAAGGAACAATCGTCTGCTAAGGGAGGCATGAGAGCCTGGTGCGTGCTGGTGCATGTTGGAGAGGACTGGGCCTTACGCTGGAGAGAGGCTTCAGTCTGGGCTCGAGCTGGGGCGTGCCAGATGGGCCATGTGGGTTGGGCGTCGCTGCTGGGCCACTCGAGTAGCTGGGCGTGTCTTGGGCCGCAAGGCTGGAGCGAACAGGAGTAGCACCGAGTTGGAATGGGATGCGAGCTGGGCCTCGTGTGCAGTGAGCCAAGTGGGCTCCAGTTGGCAGGCGCTGTGCTCTTCTGTAGATTAGGCTGCAGCTTGCTGGACCCCTTTTTCTTGGTTTTTTGTTGCTGCTGTTTCTTTTTTGTTTTTTTTGTTCACGAACTAGGAATTTTAACTTGAAATTCTCTTCGCTATTTTTTGCAGCTGCTCAATGACCATGTCTTCTGAAAAAAGGCGCCGATCACCAAGCTCACAAGGGCCCTTGTACCTGTGGGGCGAGTCTCAAGTTTCCAAAGAGAAGTTTGTGGCCAATTTGCACCGTGTCATCACGAAGGCCCAATTCAAAACGTGGCGTGCACTTTTCGACTCTGCCATACCCAAGGACATGTATGTCAAGTTGGTAGAGCCCTCGTCTGATAGTGTACCTCGCGTGGATCCGAACAATCCAGGTGCCAGGATTATCACATTTCCGTCCTTTCTATTTATTGCTGGACTTCATGTTTCCCCTGTCGAAATTTTTCAGGGAGGTGCTCTGCGCCATAGAGTGTGCCCCGAGCCAGTGTACTCCCTATGTTTATCGAGCGGTCATCTGCTTTGAGAATCTGAGCCACTTCTTCAGGCTTGGTCTGACTATGCTGGAATTCTTCTACTTCTTCGAGCTGAGACGCTTCGAGAAGTATGCCCAACTTCGTGCGCACAAACCCAAGTTGTTTGATAGTCTGAGTCAAGGCGATCATGTGTGGAGCAAGGACGTGCTGGAGATCAGTGGCAGATGGGAAGGAGAGGTTGGCGACAGTCCGCTCGTTCCTCTTACCTACTGTGATGGTAAGTTGCATCCCTTTGGTCCGTTATAGTTGTTGGGGAATTTAGTGTGTCTGACTAACTTTTGTCTTCTGCTTGTAGATGATGCCATCCGAAAGAAGCTCACTCTCGACCCGGACATGACAAAGGTTCGACAGGCTTTGAGCATCCCCACCAAGTTTTGTGAATAGTGCTGGATGCTGAGCGAACATCAGAAGAAAGTTGGTGGCCCGCCCCCTGCTGGAGATATTGAAAGGTGGAAGTCGCGCTGCTTGAAGCTAAGTGACTTGCCAGTCGAGCAAGAGGAGTCATCGACCAAGTCCCCCGATGATAGGAAAGCGTGCAGTAGATCTGCCCACGATGAAGCTGCAGTTTCACTATCAGTGGATAAGTCTCCACAGCGAAGACAACCGAGATCTTCTCTTACCGCGAACAAGTCTTCCACAAGGGAGGTCTCGTCTGCTGAGAAGGCTATATGGGAGTTGCTCCTGCCTCGTCTACCGAGATCAAACGCCTTGTCAGCGCGAACAGCAAAAAGGCCAATGGCATGTAGGAGGTTCGGGATATTCTACTCAAGTCTCTGGCCGTTTTGCCTAAGACCTGTAATCTGCCATGTAAGGAGGCCACTAGGAAGCAAGGTTTGAGTCGTCTGCGCCGATCTATAAATCAAGCTGAGAGGACTGTACCGCTGCCTAGCAACCATGACTCATCTGCGGGGCCACAAACAGTCAAGCGTGGAGCTGACTCAATGTTGCAAGTTGCAGCCAAGAGAGCTAAAGAGTCGTCTGCTCAAGCGAAGAGTCATCCAATTGCGCGAACTGCTGATCTAGGAATTGGTGATAGCTTTGCTAGGGGCGAGCCCGTGTCTGATCTATTGAAAACGGGCTTTCTATCAAGTCAGTTTGCTTGCGCTAAGCTAGTTGATCACGTGTATCGAGCTGGTGACCTTTGTGCTTTCTCGAGCCTTCCCTTGGGAAAGCAAGAAGAAGCTGTCATGTATCATCTTCAAAAAGGGATGGTTTTTGCTGTTCGGGCCATGCGGAACTCGCGTGATGTTGCCCCATCTTCTACCCAGCTTGACAAGCTAGTAAAGAAGAATGCCGACCTGACTGACAAGCTCTCGAACGAGCGGATTTGCCATGACGCGAGGATTTTCGAGATGAAGAAGAGTATGTCCGTGCTCAAGAGTTCTGTTGGCCAAAAGGATGGTGAACTCAAGTCTCTTATGGCTACCCTGCTCAAACGCAAGGAAGCCTACTTCTGCCTCGAAAGTAAGCACGCTGCTTTGGCCCAGGATCGTGACAAACTGCTGGTCAAGTTTGACACCCATGTGGAAGCTACGGAGGCATCCAAGCAAGAGATTGCTACTAATACGTACAAGATGGGATACCTAGATTGCCAGAATGGTGCTTCTCCTTCCTGCCCTCTCGAAGATGATGATGGTAAGCAGTACTGCCTTGACCTGCCCCCCGCTCAGAGTGAGCAGGTTAATGTTGTGGATGCAGAAGCAGTTGAAGAGCAAATAGCAGATGAAGTTGCAATGGAGGAAGACAAACCCCAAGGTGGGTCAGCTGATGAGGCTAAGGTGGATGTGAAGGAGCAGGCAGCCGAGGCGGTTGAGTAGGTGGTGCTGGTTGGGCAAAGTGAGGTTGTTGCCAGTGTAGTTGAGGATGTGATTGGCTAAGGGTCACCTGCTGAAGTCCCCCAGTAGTTATAGTTCATTTTTGCTATTTTTGAACTTGTAATTTTCTTTCAATAAGTGGTCTTTGGTTGACCACCTTATTTCTTGTTGAACTTGGCTGGTCGGTCGCTTTGTTATGGAATTTTCAATCGTCTTTTGAACTTCAATTCTCGTTGTATCTTGTAAGCGTGTGTCTAGAGACATAGCACTTGAAAGAGACTCTATTGAGTTTGTGCTCGTGAAGTAGCTTGTGTATAATATAGATAAGGCTTGTTGCCTGTATGTGTATGTTTGTGGAACATAATGCTTGAAAAAAATACTTCATTGAAAAGCTTGCTCTTGTATTGATGTTGGTGTGAATACATCGCTTTATTGAATAAAGAAAATTAACAACATAGGTAACATCGAAAGCCGTTTGTCTTCAATGGAAGTACGGGAGGCTCGTCGCCTGCTAGGAGTCGACCAGGTAAGCGAAGAGCTTCATGGATAGTATCTCCAAAGATGGTGGGTATTCCATTATCTTGGAATTTCTTTCCCTTCTAGAGTGTCGAGGGTGTAACTTCCTCCACCACGAGATCGGCTAATCATATAGAGGCCTTCTCAGTTTGGCTTCATCTTCTTTGACCCTTGCCTCGGTGCTGTGATGAAAGTTTTTCTAAGCACAAGGTCTCTAGGCCGAAACTGTCTAATCTTAGCCTTCCTATTGTAGTAGGAGGTCAACTGCTGCTGGTAGGCTGCAACTCGAACAATGGCCTTTTCTCGTTTTTCTTTGAGCAAATCAAGGTTGACTTTCATGTGCTTGCAGTTTTGGTCAAGACTGCCCACCTCAAGGCTCATGGAAGGAACTGTGATGTGTGGGGGGATGATTGCTTTTGTCCCATAGGCTAGGGAAAATGGTGTCTCCCCGGTTAATCTCCTTTTGGTTGTGCGATAAGCCCATAGGACTCCTAGCACATTTCTGTCTTTTCTTTAGGCAGTCCAGCACGATCATTTTGGATGCCTCTGCTTGGCCATTGCCTTGCGGGTATCTGGGAGTTGACAGGTGTTGTTTAATGCCATACTTCGCAAGGAATGCGTTGATCTGCCTACCCACTAACTGTTTACCATTGTCGGTAATTATCGATTGTGGGCAACCGAATATGCAAATGATGTTCTTCCAAATGAACCGTTCAACGTCAGCTTCTTTGGTAGAAGATAAAGCCTCGCCCTCGATCCATTTGGTGAAGTAATCATCGGCAACGATCATCATCTCCTTATTGACAGGTGCCGTCGGCATAGGTCCCACCAAGTCAATGGCCCACTGCATGAATGGCCATGGACTGTTTTGCAGATGGTATTCCTTAGCTAGCAGGCCAGGGACTAGCTTGTAGCATTGGCATCGATCACATCTTTGAGCATACTCCGTGGAGTCTTGGCTCATGGTCGGCCAGAAATAGCCGATGCTGAGAGCCTTTTGAGCAAGCGATCTACCTCTAGGGTGATTTCCATATTCGCCGTCGTGTATTTTGCAGAGAACCTTGAGTGTTTGCGGGTACTTGATGCAAGTGAAATAAGGCCCGGAGTATGATTTGCGGACAAGCGAGTCACCTTTCATGTAGTATCTTGCAGCATTCTGCTTGATTTTTCTGGCCTCGGACTTGTCCTCAGGCAAGTTTTCATTCACTAGGTAGTCAATAATGGGATTTTCCCAGCTAGGATCCTCGTCGATCTGCATCAAGTCCAGTTGCTCTATCTCTTCTATGCTAGGCTGGTCAAGGTGCTCAACCGGGATGGAGCATCTGAACTAGGTATCCAGTGCTGATCCTAAGTTTGCCAGTGCATCTGCATGCACGTTCTTTGCTCGAGGCACCTGCTGGATGGTGAAGGTGGGAAACACCTTCAACAGCTCTTGGACTTTGTCAAGGTCCAAGATCATCCTTAGGTGCTTCGCTATGTATTCTCCTGAGGCTTGACTTGTGATTAGCTGGGAATGTGAGTAAATGGCCAGCTTCTTGATTGATAGCTACTTTGCCAAGAGCAGGCCAGCGAGCAATGCCTAGTACTCTGCCTCGTTGTTGAAGCCGGGAAACCAAGCGTGATAGCTTGCTCTAATAGGGTTCCATCCGGGGCGACGATGACAACGCCTGCTCCAGCTTCTTTCTGGTTCAACGCTTCATCTACGCGTAACTACCACATATCTCTGGGTTGGTCAAGTTCCGTGGAGGTCTTATCTGCTCTCGAACTTTCCTTCTTTTTGTTGACCAGCTTCTCTTCTTCGGCTGATGGTATGAATTCTGCAACAAAGTCTACTAAGGCCTGGGCTTTTAGTGCAGTCTTCGGCCGATAAAGGAGGTCGTATTGGCTTAGCTCTATAGCCGACTTCATGAGTCGCTGAGAAGCATTAGGGTCGTGGAGGATTGATCTCAAAAGAAAGTCGGTCATGACGATGACTCAGTGAGCTTGGTAATAAGGTCGCAGCTTTCTCGTGGAAACTACAAGGGCCAAAATGAGCTTCTCCAATTTCGGGTAGCGAGTCTCTGCATCGAGGAGAGCTTTTGAAGTGTAGAATATCGGATGTTGGGCCCCAAGTTCTTCTTGGATGAGAGCTTAGCTGATGGTCGAGTTGGACACTAACAGGTACACGAACAAGTCTTCACCAGGAACTAGCTTCGAGAGTAGGGGAGGTGAAGTAAGGTAGGTCTTTAGATTACGGAAAGTTACTTCGCACTCCTCGTCCCACTTGTCTTTTTGCCCCTTCTTCAAAGCTTTGAAGAATGGTATGCACTTGTCGGTAGATGTTAAGATGAATCGGTTGAGGGCCGCTGCTCTGCCCGTCAGACTTTGTCGGTAGATGTCGAGAATGGCTTTGATTTGGCGTGCGTGTGCCTCGATACCTCGTTATGTGACTAAGTACCATATCAATCGGCCGGATGATACACTAGACTTACATTTACTTGGATTCAGCTTTATGCGGTACTGGCGAAGCAGGCTGAATGCCTCGGCGAGGTTTTTAAGGTGGTCTGCAGGCTTAGGGGCTTTGACCAGCATATCATCCACGTAAACTTCCATGGTTCTGCCTATCTGCTCCTTGAAAATTGTATTCACGAGCCCTTGGTAGGTTGCTCTAGCGTTCGTAAGCCCAAAGGGCATGACCTTGTAGCAGTAGGTCCCTCTCTCGATGATGAAAGAGGTCTTCGCCTTGTCATCGTCGTACATCATAATTTGATTATAGCCGGAGTAGGCATCTATGAAGTTGAGCAGCTGGTTGCCGGAAGTTGAATCCACGAGCTGGTCGATCCTCGGCAATGGGAAGTTGTTTTTAAGGCATGCTTTGTTGAGGTCGGTGTAATCGACGTACACTTTCCATTTGCCCTTTTCTTGTTTTGCCACCAGAACAACGTTGGCCAGCCATTCTGAGTAAGAGACCTCTTCAATGAATCCGACGACTAGAAGCTTGTCGATCTCGGCTTCAATGATCACGACTCGCTCGGGAGCGAAGTTGTGTTTGTTCTGCACCACTGGCTTGCTGGCAGGGTTGACATGGAGCCAGTGGCAGATGATGTTTGGGTCGATGCCGGGCATGTCAAATGGTGACCACGTGAACATGTCTTTGTTGTTCGGGAGAAAGGTGATCAGCTCTACCTTCTCGTCTGGGCTTAGGCGCGAGCCGATCCGCACTTTCTTGTCTGGCTGGTCAGGATTGAGGGGGTACTAATTCAACATCTTTCTCAGGCTTCCAACCTTCTTCAAGGGAGCCTTTCGGGCAGATTCCCTAATCTCGATCCTTCTTGTTTGGATTTTGGCGTGAGCCGATTTGCGCTTCTTTGTCTGGCTGGTCAGGATTGAGGGGTACTAACTCAATGTATTCCTCAAGCTTCCAACTTTCTTCAAGGGAGCCTTCCCAGTGGATTCCCTCCTCTCGATCCTTCTTGTTTGAATTCAAGCACGATCCGATCTGCCCTTCTTTATCTGGCTGGTCAGGATCAGGGGGTACTAACTCGACGTCATCCTCAGGCTTTCAACCCTTTTCAGGGGAGTCTTCCGGGCAGATTCCCTCGCCTTGATCCTAGCTTCTTAATTGCTATCGTGAGGTAGCAACTCCCTTCCCGTCTTGGCTTTCTTGCCTTGTTGGCAGCTTGCATTACTGGTGTGAACTGCAACTGCTTGCTCTTCTTGAGCCCTTAGGCTGTGCACCTCCTTACCATGGCTTGGTTACTATTGATCTGCCCGATCCTGCCCCCAAGGATAGGGTAGTGGATCTTCTAGTGTAGAGCAGATGTGATAGCCTCGATCTTGCTGATCCACGGTCGGCCCAAGATTCCGTTGTAGAGGGAGATCTCGTCGACGACCATGAAGGTTTACGAGCAAGCCACTGTGGGTGAGTGGGAGTCAAGGTCGATCTTTCTAACAGTGATTGAGATGGCGTCATTGAAGCCGGTGAGCGATCTAGAAAATTTGCTAATCTTGGGCTCCAATCCCATCTGTTGGATCACAGATAATTGCAGGATGTTGGCTGCGCTGCTCTTATCTACATGAACTCGCTCGACCACAACTTGTTCAATTTGGATGCAGATGACTAGGGCGTCATTATGCGGCAGGCAAAGCCCGATCAAGTCATTTTTCTGGAAGCCGATGATGGGTGTATCCACAATGGCTGGTACTCCCGTTGTGACTTGGGAGACATGAGTGGCCTGCGTGATCTTTCTCTTGCGCTCCTTGGTGGTCAGTCCGGACTCTTGAGAGTCAGCTAGAACTGTGTTAATTCGAATGACCTTTTGGGGAGATTCCTTGAAAGCTGCAACACGATCCTCGATCTGCTGGATGGTCTTCTTTGCGACGAATTCTGTGCAATGGCTTTCTCTATCCAGCTCCTCAAGGTGCCTTTTCCAAGCATTGTAGTTGTTGGTGTAATGACTGTGCTCCTCGTGGAATGCGCAGTATTTATTGGTGTCCCTCTTAGAGGGGTCTCCCCTCATGGGTGGCGGTCTCTTCACCCATGACTTGTCCTTCACTTGAGCCAGGATCTGGTGAATTGGGATAGCGAACTCAGTGAAGGTCCCTATTTCTGAGCCTCTCTCTTGGGGCCGCGATCTGTGCTTATCCTGGGCTTTTTGCTCGAATTGGTTGCTCTTTTGGCTTGCCTGCATCGTCGGGTGATCAACTTTCTTGTTGGCTTTCTTTGTGGCGATACGATCATCGTCCCAAAGTGCACAACGCTCTGCCATTGCGAACACTTCTACCAAGGTTTGGCTTGGAGTTATGGCCAGCTCCCGGTATAGCTTGTGCTCAGTTGGCAAGCCCTTCTTGAAAGCTGAGGATGCAACTTGGCCATTGCATCCTATGATGTTCGCCTTCTCAGCTTTAAACCGTCTGAGGTAGTCTTGAAGAGACATGTCTGGCTTCTTGTGCAGGTTAAACAAGTGGTCCACATGCTTTCTGATCGTATTGTAAGAGGTGTACTCCTTCGTGAAGGTGAGGGCTAACTCCTTAAAGTTGCCTATCGATGCGGACGGTAGAGTGTGGAACCAGTCTTGAGTTGCTCCTCGTAGGGTCATCGCGAACACTTTGCACATCAGGGCGTCGTCTCCCTTGTACAGGATCATGGCGCTCTTAAAGTGCCTCAAATGGCTCTCAGGGACAGAGTCCCCCTTGAATGGAGTAATGGATGACGTTGTGAATTGCTTCAGTGACGAAGCTTATTCTACCTCGTCAGTAAATGGAGAGCAGTCGACTCATTCAATTTCTTTACTCAAGGCCTCCTCCGTGCTTCCTTTAAGTTGGAGACCTTGGAGCCGGTCATTTACTAGCTTCTTGACATCTTCTGCCTGCAGGGCTTGTGGCTTTAGTCGACATCCTCCGTGCCTCGAGCGTGGTTGGCTAACTTCTTCCTCGGTTCCCAAGGGTCGATCCCCTTGGGTGCTCTGCCTGTGGGGCAGATTAGGAGATTGAGCTTGTAAGGATTCCTATATAGCTTGTCGCCGCTTGTTGGTCCTCGAGCGGGCTGGTAGGCGTCGATCGTCATCTTCTGCCCGTAAGGGGGTTTGCTCAAGTCGACGTCTTCTGTGCCTCGAGCGTGACTGGCTAACTTCTTCCTCGGTTCCCAAAGGTTGATCCCCTTGGGTGCCCTGCCCGTGGGACAGATTAGGAGATTGATCTTGTGAGGATTCCTCTATAGCTTGTCGCCACATGTTGGTCCTCGTGGGCCCAAGCGAGCGTGGACATTGGATTGTGGGCCCAGCCTTTCTAGCACATTGGTCCTTCGTCTTAGCCTCGAACAGCTCAGAGTACAGCTCGCGGCTGTCTGCTTCTCGTCTGCACGATCTCGCTCTCTCCCTTGCCGGTTTGGCCCTATTTGACCAGCCTGGAACCTCTCGAACTGCTCGTTGGCACGCTCGTGCCCCTTCCTCTCCTCTTCACGAGGTCCAAGGTTAAGGCCTTGATTCAAGTTGATCTGCCTGAGTAGCTGACGAATCAGATTATTTTGATCGTCGACCCTTTGTGCGAGTTGATCAACCTGTGAGTTAAGGTCCACCTGACTGCGTGGGTCAAGTAGAGTGGTGTGCATTGGGCCCAACAACATATGGGCTAGGGTTCCATTGGAAGCGAACACAGGTGCATACATCAAGTGTGATTGCAAAGGAGGGAGAGAATGGATATGCTCCAAGGCTGGGACTGCGTCGAAGTAGCCATGGGGTTGTGCAATAGTCCCAACAGCTGAGTCGTGTGGCTGCTGCTGTGCTTCGGCAGCAAGATAGGGTGGCAAAGCAGCTCCAGCAGGATGGTGCAGCAGAGCATCTCCTGCGATCTGAGCTTGTGGCTGCGAGGCTGTGGAGGTCACGAGAACATGTGGCTGTTGTTCTGCAATTCCAGAAGTTGTCTGCAGCAGCTGCAAAGCACTGGGAGACGGCTGCAAGTTGTTGGCGGCCACGATTCCGTGTGATTGCACTAAGGTTTCCACCACGAAACCATGAAACGGGCCTATCGTGGTGGCGTTACTCTTCGTACGTCTGGTATCAACCATGGTTGTTTGAAAAAATGTGGAAAATGGATTTGGAGCATGCTTTGAGTATTATTCCGCGCTCTCAATGAAAGCACCAATTTGTGGGAGCAAATTTCCGTCCCACTAGAATATTAGCTCAAGATTCCTTCGTCTTCTCCGCCTTCTCCCTGCAAAACAGATCGGAGTAAAAGGACCACACCCGGGAGGTGTTGGCCAAAGGCCCTCCGATGCCTAAGTTAGGTAGGGTGTTTCAAGGAAAACCAGGTGGCTGGAGCCCTGTGTGAGAGAGAGAGAGAGAAAGAAAGGAGGTGGCTAGAGTTTTTGAGAAATAATTTTTGCAAAGTTTCAGTAGGAATTTAGATGTATCTCAACCTTTGTGTGCGGCCATCCTTTTATAGTGGTCTCGGGGGCTAGCGTTTCAGAGGAATAATTCCGTAGATGGAAATGAATTATTCCTCCCTGATATGGAATTGATTTGATTTATTAGGGTAAATCAAATCCCTAATTGTGGTAGGTATCAAATCAATTCCTAATTTAATTAGGTAACTCCTCATTTAATTGGGAATTGGGGTAGGAATCAAATCAATTCTCGACCCAATTAGGTAACAGTTCATTTAATTGGTTAATTCCCAATTAAATTGAATAATTCCCAATTAGGTCAAATAATCCCCAAATGGAAGGAATTATTTGACCTATGGTTTTGATTTAATTAGGTTCCCACACCAATGATAAGCCTATATTTTACATATATTTTATGCCTCATTTACTTATTTATTTGTTAGTTTCCTTGGATTAAATTGGTTGTTTTAATTTATTTTCTGAGATTTGTGAAGGAATTGTGAAATAGGAGAAATTGAGGTAAAAATGGGCGAGAAGATGAAGATTGGAGATTAATTAAAAGAAGCCAAGTCATTCCTTTTATCGCAAGGAGTGTTGTCAAATTTCCTAATTCAAGATGGTTCAAGTCTTACCAAGTCAAACAAGAATAAATAAAGAAGACCCTATATTAGAAGGAATCCTATTTTTATTATAATTGTAATTATACCTTAGATAGATAGGATTTCTAGGTGTATTATAAATAGGGAGTTTCGGCCATTGATCAAAAGACCCGACACCATCAAATTCCTACACATTCATATCCATAGCCGAAACACCCTAAGGAGAATACGAATAGAGCTTGCGCAATGTTGGCATTCAACTTGGAGAATTCGGTGCCTTCCACGTCTTCATCAACCATCATATTTATCAATAAGTCCTTCATGAACTAATTTCTTTTTACTAGGGCTACAATGTAGCCTAACTATGAATACTCAAATTCTTTGATATTGTTAATTTTATTTATCTATACATGTTGAGTGCTTGTTACCATTCTTAATGCTTTCAATTAATTGGCCACTAATTGCATGATTGGAAGAATTGGGTTGAGACTGGAAGAAGATTCATAATAAAAAGCTTCTTGTAACAAGTACCATAAATTACATAGCCGACTCAGAATATTAGGTTATGGTTTGTGTAGTCTTTAATGTTTTTCACAAATCTTAACGGGTTCTTAGCCATCTAAATCCATAACTAGAAATAAAGTGGGTTGACTGTACGGAACACAACTAATATAACTCGGAAGAGAGTATTGGTGAGGTAAGATAAAACGATTATCAATATGTTAGGTAATTATAATTAAGAGCTATAAGAATTTGGGTGGGATTAGCTAGGTGAAATTGGCGTCCTAGTGCTTTTTCATCTTTGTTTTCGTCTTTTACATTGTTTACTTATTCTTATTTTACTTACTTAATTACATTTTCGTCGTCTTAATCCTCTTATCATTTAATTCAAATATAATTAGAAATAAATAACTCTAGTATTTAATAGATGAACTTGATCCATGTTGGAACGATACTTTATTTACCACTATATTAATTTGAGCGATATTGTCCACTTGCAATTAATCACATCCAATTTTGACGCCGTTGCCGAGGACCAAATTAGTCTGTTAATATTGGTGCGCTTTATTTGCTAGATATACTTTAAATATTTGATTAGTTAAATTTTTATTTCAGGTACTTTCTTTTTTCACTTTGATTTCGTGTTTCACTTTTATGGATTTTTGTCTTAGTTTTGTTGCATTTAATTTTTTTTAAAATAAAAATTGTAGCACAAAGCAAAACAAAAGGAATGCAGCTTCATACCACAAGCAAAAGCAATAGAAAGAAGAGGAAAAAGGGAAGCTGAACTCGTTGAAAAGCAAGAAAAAAGAAAACAAAAGAGGTTTCACGCACATCAGGATTTCTTTTCCTTTTTTTCAATTTATTTTCTTTTTCTTGTGCAATTAAAGTTTCTTTTCCTAATTGTGTTTGGGTTTTGTTTCCTTCATCAATTCTATTATTTTCTCCTTATTTAAACACTTCTTTCCCCTTGTTTGCAGGTACAACAACTTGGTTTCTGAGCATACGATGAATGACTGGTCCTCGCTCTTCAATTAGCTAACTAGTTGAATTGGCACCTAAGATTGAACAAAAGCTTCAAGAAATTCGTAAGAGAACCAACAAGAAGAAGAAATGGCTCTTGTACCAAATGAAACAATGGGAGACCTTGATATCCCAACAATTTTGGTGTCACCTTCAAGCGCATCGTTCTCCCTGTAGCTGCCAAGAATATCCACTTTAATATGATACCTTCTTTCCATGGATTAAGTTCTGAAGATCCTTTCGCTCATATTAGAGATATTTTTAACATGGTTTCTAACATGGCTTTGGCAGAAGGAGACACTGAACAACATCTTAGAATGAAAGTCTTTCCCTACATAGTGAAAGATAAAGCAAATATGTGGCTAAACTCCTTGAGGCCTGGATTATTAACTAGCTGGACGGAGGTTCAAAACAAGTTCTTGAAGAAGTTCTTTTTAACTCAGAAAACCGATGCACTATGGGATAAAATCATGCAAAACTTAGAGAACCGATGCACTAAGGGATAAAATCATGCAATTCAATCAACATGAAAATGAGTTATTTTCTGAGGCATGGGAATGGTTCAATAATTTGTTAAAACAGTGTCCTCACCATGGTTTGCCTACTCTAGTTCTCATGCATATTTTTTATAAGGCACAAACTATTTCAAGTAAGGCTGCAATAAATAAAAGCAGATTGATGCTATTATTAGTAAATTAGATGCCTTTCTTGCTGTAAGTGGGAGAGTTTCAACACAAGAGATTTGCTCTATTTGTGCTGTTCCTGGTCACGCCACCATATCGTGTCCTCATGGAGTTGATTTTCCAGAATTTTTGCAAGAACAAGCCAATATGGTGAATTCCTATAAACGTCTCGGCAATGATCCATTCTCCAACACATATAATCTGGGATGCCAAAGGCAGCCCAATTTGTCTTGGAGCAATAATCATAATGTGCAAGGACCACCGCGAGGATTTCAACCACAAGAGAACTTGGAAGACATAATCACATAGCTCACCACAAATACAAATCAATTCATGAATAGGACGAAGACGACCCTACAAAACCACGTCGCTTCCATCAGAAATTTAGAAGTTCAAATAGGTTAATTGGCTAATGCATTATTTGCAAAATTCAAGAACATGTGAAGGCAATCACACTCTAAAATGGAAGCCCATCAAAATCGCTATAGATTTGGACGCAGAAAAGCAGCAACAGCAGCTGAAAACTACAGAAAAATCTTATGAAAATAGCCTTTCCACCGCCGGACCACTATAACCCCCCATCGTGAGCTCCACTGGAAATTCAGGAAAAATTGAGCAACCGCCATCCCCAAATCTCACTCCAAAATCCTACATTCCGCTTATTCCTTTTCCACAACACATAAAGAAAAATAAGAAGGATGCACAGTTCTCCAAATTTCTTGAAATTTTCAAGAAATTGCAAATTACCTTTCCATTTAGCGAATCAATAGAGCAAATGCAGAGCTATGGAAAGTTCCTCAAGGACATCTTAAGCAAAAAGATACTTTTGGAAGATACTGAGATGGTGAAATTGACGGAGGAGTGTAGTGCAGCAATACAAAAGCAACTACCACCTAAGCGAAAGGATCTAGGGATGTTTTCTATTCCTTGCACCATTGGCACTATTTCTTTTCAAAAAGCATTGTGTGATCGGTTCTAGTATTAATTTAATGCCTTTGTCTATAGCTAAAAGAATTGGTTTGGGGCAATTAAGAGAACTACTACTTTTTTTTGCAGATGGCGGATAGATCACTTACATATCCTCACGGCATTCTTGAACTAGTGAAGGTGGATCGCTTCATATTCTCAGCTGATTTCATAGTTTTGGATATAGAAGAAGATGTCGACACTCCAATTATTTTAGGCTGCTCATTTCTCATTACGAGAAGAATGACAATTGACGTAGAAAAAAGTTCTTTGATCCTACGAGAAGCCAATCAAGAGGTGGAATTCAAAGTTTTTGATGCAACCAAGTACCCCATTGATTCGGAGTATTGTTTTCGTTTAGAAGCAATAGATCATGTTGTTCGACAACAATTCATGGTAGACTACCCAAAAGATCCACTAAAAGCAAGTTTGGTTCATGAGATAGAGGTAGGAGAGGAGCCACGCGTGCTCGAAATGATGAACTCGTTGGAAACCAACGTCGTCCCAAGCACCTTTGCGGCACCAACCCTCACTTTGAAGAGATACTTGGAAACAAATTTCAATCAACAAAAAGAGACCTTGGCTCTCCATTATCCCGGGTGATCATTATTCCAAAAGTCGGGCTAGGAACTATAAACCAAGTGCTTGCTGGGAGGCTACCTAGCTAGGTGCCTTCATCTTTTCTTTATTTTTCTTTATTTTCCATCCCTCTATGCCTTTACTAATCGTTACATGCATCTACTTTGAACATTGAGTACAATGCTTAGTTCAGATTTTGGGGTGTGGAATTTTGTTGTTTTTATTGATATTTGAATTTTGAGTAACAAAGGGGGAAAAAAAAACAGATTTTGTGTTTCAAAGAACAGTTCTCGACTTTTTCTAGCCCGAAGATGATTGCAACATGTTGCATATGTTTTACAGAAGTTATTTGGTCATCAGTCGACTTTAAAACCCAAAAAATAGCAAAAGAACTTATTATGTTCTTATTTTGGTCAAAATCAAATTTTTGCCTAATTTCCTTTTTGATGTTTTTCAGGTAAATTTGAAGCCACCAACATGTTTAGAATTGTTATTATGATGATTTAAATCAGATTTGATGGTCTCAAGTGGTTTACATGACCTTCTAGGAAGATTTGAAGCTAAAAAGTGGCTTAAAACCCCAAAAAAAGCCCATATGTTGTTTGCCCAAAAATTTGAAGATTGTTTGTCACAAAAGGCTTTTAGAGACAACTATTCATTAGATTTTTCATCACTAAAGCATTTCAGTGACGATGTTCATCCGATTTTTTGTCGCTAAAGGTCAAATTTTCAAAATTTTTTGATTTCATTCCAGATCAATTCAGATCCATTATATTCGCGATCAGAGATTTCTAGGAGCTATTCCTGGTGTGTCCTTTTCCTTTTGATGAAATTTTTTTTTAAAAAGCAAATGGGACTCATAAATTCATGCATATTTGTTCGCAAAATCACAAAATTCCTTTAACTTTTATAAATAAAAAAAACATAAAAACATAAAATTTGTTAAAGCTTTCACTTTCTCTTACTAATAGTGATGTATATGTAATGTTTGATCATATTTCTTTAACTAAAGTGTTGCCATGAAAGTTTATGCATTATAATTATAGCACTTCACATAGCCATGCTTTAAGTATTTTGATGGACAAGTTAGCTATACTTAGATGATTGTGGAGAAATAGTGGAGACTACCTTTGTGAGATGCTTGAGCCTAATTGTAATTCTTTGAGAGAGTATTTAGGATTATTCTTATTCACTATTTTCTATTTTTCTATGTATATGTAATGTAGATTCCGTTCGTAACTTCAAAGGCTAATTCGGCAGGTGTTTGTGGTTTGTATCCTTTACAATCTTTTCAATTTGCCTTCACAGCTCGGTGTCTTTGGACTTTTTCAATTCCCTCCTTTGGTCCTAGTGGTCTTCGTGGTCATTGTGCTGATCGTCAGAGTAGATACTTTCCGTGGAACTTTCATAAGATAATTCTATCATCTCTTTCCTTTTGCTTCCCTTAAGGCCTTCCAAATGCAACATATGTTTGCCCTTGGACTTCTCCAAAGCTTCTGTGGTCATCTTCTTCGTTTCACGCAACTCCTTCAATATCTTCTTAAACAGGATGGCTGCGAGGCTGGGTTTTCCTTCCTCGAAATTTGATCTCACATATGCGGATCAGGGATTGGATTGAGTTAGAGCGTCTTGTGTGGATTTAGCCAATGATTGATATTGTGAGAGTTCCCACAGACAATGCAAACTGTTGGAGCAAAAACTCTTACAATAAGAGTATCTTCCGTAGGTTCTCGGCTTTACTCCACACACAATATAAGTGAAATCTCCAAGTGACGCTAATTCGAAATCAAATAAGAAAGGGTGGGGTACCTGCTAAAGATACTTTGAAGCTTAATTCAGTTTTTGTATGTATTTGAATGCAAGAGTTAATTTAGAACTGCATACCTACATATGGTTGTGAAACTTCACCTTTATACCTAATGAGAGCCTTGGCATGCAAGCTCCACTTTACACAGCTTATGCCCACTTTCGCCATTTTTCAGTTAATGAAAGTTATGCGGGATCAACCTTCAACCATGTTCTTCTTGTCCTGCAATCTACGCAGATATAGGAGTGTGAGTGTTTGAATATACCCCCGAATTCACGTCGGGCTGTTCGTACATGAGCCTATATGAGATAGTGCACATGTGAACCCACATTGAGGGATGTGCATCTGAACATGTGTTGGGTGGTGCACATATGAACTTGCATTGGGTTAATGCACATCTGAACCCATATCGGGCTAATGCGCATACGAACCTATATTTTGCGCCTAAATCCAATCCCATGACATGGTGGATTGGTAGTGAATTATTTTGCTTCCACATTGCCCCTTTTTTTCCTCTTGCCACATCTCTTGTGAATGGTAGAGGGAAAAATAAATTTTCAATTGCTCATGAATTTCCTTCCCCTTGTTTAAGTACCAAACTGGTGGATTGGCTTATCTGAAAATTTACAAAAGAAAGAGTGCACAACTGATTCAGTTTCAGCAATGAACTCCCACGCCACCAATAGATACTCCCTTAGGGAACCAATCCCAAAATAATCTAAGTGGTTTCTGATTTCGAAACCTAGTCTCTTAGTTAAACTAATGGGCCGTAAACCAACTCAAATTCACAACCATTTTTTTACTTTCTTGTTGTTAGTTTATTTTAGTGCATTCATGGGAAAAAAGTGATGCAACTTTATGACCAACTTCAGTTTAAAATACTTTTAGACTCCTTTTCTCTATAAAAATAACTCCTTCCTCAATATGTGTGTCCTTTCATCTTCTCCATTCATTGGGTAAGAAAGGAAAGTAATGCAGCAATTACCCATGAAGAAAATTGCCACAAAGACAAAAGACGAAGAAATGAAACCAACCTTCTGAGAAAAATGGTGTTGTGTTGCTCTTGGTGTGGTCCATCGTGGAAGCCTTTCTTCAGCTCACACCCATCTTTTTTCCTAGTAAAGCCACTTCTTATCGCGTTTATTTCACATTGTTTAGCTGCACTTAGCACACATATACACTCGTGCACATGTGTTCAAGTAATGAAAAGCTTGTATTGTACAGCCATGGGGTTTTACACCTTGTTATTTGGTTTTGAAAATATAATTTTAGAAACAAAAACAATAAAAATTATAATGTAATTTCGATGATGTCTCAGTGGTGCTTGAGTTGCTAGTTTCCTTTCATTTTTAACCAGTGAATCATGTGGCTAGGAAGCTAATAAATGCAACCTCCAACGACACGAATAATAGTCTTTGGGTTTTGACATTTGACCCATGGGCAACAAGATGACTTTAGCCATGATATCTATTTTTATTTTACTACATTTCTTGCATCCACTATTGTTTGTACCTCCAGTGTATAGCTAAGAAAATTAACTCATACTTAAGATAGCAAATGGCTGGACAACAAATGTTTTTTTGAATAATACCTTGCATTGTTATGCATACCACAAGCTGACAGAACTAATCTCTATTTTTCGTGATGTGTTTTAGGGACCTCTAGTTTCACTGGAACTGAGCCAGCGTCAGACCCCAATCTGCACACTCAAGCTTGTGGCGTTGTCTAACCTCAAGCTTTAGTCCCCTCACCCGTTCGCTTTGTAAGTCTAGCTTTCCTTTCCATACATCCATCTGCCACATGCCTAGGCTCACTCTTTGGCTGAAGTCAAAGGGGGTGCCTTCTTTGAGGTCTGAAGTAAATAAGATGTGAGAGAGGTATCGTATCCTTGACGACATTAATATTGGTTGCTTACCTAAGGATGTTGACATATACACCAAGACTGGAGTCCTGGAAGGAGCTTTAGTTCCTTCACTAGCTCATTTAGAATGTACTAGGTTCCTACTTCATCCCTTATTCCACCTTGCGTTGAATTCTTTGAACCTTCACCCCATGTAGTTAAAACCGAACTCATACTTACTAATCAATGGGATTTTAGTGGTAGGTCATAAATGGGGGGTGTCACTAGGCTTTGTGGATTTCTTTTATCATCACTATGTTACCATAGTTAGGCTGAGACTAAGTACTTGTACTTAACTCCTCGCCCTATCCGCAAATATTTTATCTTCAAACCATCTTCCGTGAAGGACTGGAAGACCTGGCCCCTGATAATTATTGGGAATTGGGCGGCCCCTGAGGTGTCTTATATCTCTATTCCCTCAGCATTCGGGTCCAAGCCTGGTATTCCTGATTATGACTATTCTTCTAATATTGAATTTGATATGATTTTGTAGAGGAAGATTATTGAGTGGTTACTTCGTTTTGTAGTGCACAACCCAACCCATTCGGAGATCCTTGCTTATGAGCGAATCCAGTGGCTAAACCGACACTTGGTGGGTCAAGAATGGGATGTTCGGTACTTCTCAATCCCAATAGGCTTTTTCAAATATCTCATAATCGAGGTAGCATCTTTTACTCTCCTTATCTTGGAGTTGATCTTAACGCAGGTTTACAAGAGATTGACTTTGTAAATCACACAGTCGGCTTTGACCAAGCTTTCTAGTTTGAAAGGGACTTATCCAATCGTTTTAAGAGGAGTTAAGCAGATAGGTAAGAACAGGAAGCTGAAGTCAATGGTGGTTACTCCCCAAACTATTCTGAGCTATTAGATATGTCAGGCCCATTACCCAACCCGCCGAAGCGTGATTCTCGACTAGGTCCAGAGCACAGATCATGCTTTGATCAATAGATAGAAAGGTCCAAGTGTGTTCCAAATGTTGGGTTGAGTTCAGATCCTACAGATGCATTCATTTCAGTTTCATCTTTAGGCTGACATCACCATGAAGCGCTCAATCGGGTCGGTTTGCTAACCACCTTTGCTCCACTAGTGGTTGTTGAGGATATTGACCTCGACAAGGAACCTATCACTCTTGCTGATGGTGAGATATGGAGGCCTAAGTTTCAGAGGTCAAATGGGAAGGGTCTTATGACGAATGAAGAACTGTTGCATGATCTTGAGGCATGTGATACTGTTTTAGGTGGTCTCCTTCATCCACTAGACATTATAAAACTAATAGATTTGGACAATCGTGACATTGCGCCCCAGCAGGCTCACCACTAAATCTGGGTATGTTTGTCTTTGCATTTCTCCTTCTCTTAGTTCAACTTTATTTGACTTAAGTAACTTATGCAAATGTCTTGCAAAAGGCTGAGCTTCGTTTGGTTGAGTTATCCAGGAGTCAAAGGCGGAAGGATGAGTTAGACAACTTGATCAAGTCCCACGAACACTTAGGACAACGACTTAAGGCAAGTGAGACTGCATCAACTGAAGAGAAGGGTGAGATTTCCCATCTTTCTTAAAAAAATGACACCCTCAACCTTGAGCTCAAGGAAGCTTTACTGGAAATGCAGCAGCTAAAGAATGAAGTGGGATGTGTTATAAAGGAGAAGAAAGATCAGTATGATGCATGTTACGCTCAGATTTTCAATAAGTGCGCCAAACAATTTCAGTTAAGCTGGGTGAAGAGGCAACAACTTTTCTACTATAGGGTTGTAGCTGATCCTGACGTCTACTATAGGCTGGTTTTTCTTCTTTTTTTCTTTTCAGCGGTCTTTCTTCATTTTGTTTTGAGTGGTTACTTTTATTTGGGGTCAGTTTTTGCGTTTTTCATTTAGGTCTGTTTCCCTCTCTTTTGTCGTCATCTTCTATTTGTTTCTTTCAGTTTGTCCCTTTCAGATACAAAACAAGAAAAGAACCTTCTTTGGGTCCACAAATCTATTCCCTTTTCTTTCTCTGTTTTGTCTCTTCACACCTTCTTCCCTCTCTGTTTTCCAATTCTTTCCATGGTGCGTCATGTCATCTTTAAAGCCACTCCTCACTTACCAATGCCGCTCAAAATCCAAATCGAGTGACATAGTGGATATCATACCCACCATTCCTAAGGCTCCTAGATCTCGTCCCAGTCCACCTGTCTCTATGGGAGACTTCTCCCCATTTATGTCTTCTAAGGCTGCCTCCTTCTATCATGATGTGATTTTCAAGAGAAAATTTGTGTCTGAGAGATCATATCATATCATATCGATGCTCTCCCTTCTGAGGCTAGGAGTGCTGCATCGCAAATATTTGAGCACTACCATCTACTTACTCTCAATGCTCTCTCTAGTAAGTTCAACGCCTTTGTAATCAAAGAATTTTACTCAAATTTACCTGCTGACCCTAAGGGGTCCAATTTTGAGGTTGTTGTTCGCTCTGTGCCCATTGTCCATCGTCCCTTTGTCATTAATCGTGTGTTAGGGTTTAGGTCAAGCCCCGGTTTCAATTATGAGAAGTTTTTTCTTGCTTCTTCTCAATATAGTATTGTTTTGTTTCGAACTATGGCTTACACTGATCCATCTTTGCCTCTTACCTCTAAGGGACTCCCTATTAAATCCTACCTAACTTCGTTCTTCAAGTTTTTGTGGGATTTTGTTCTCCACAATGTTCTTCCTGCTGGGAATAACTCAAATGCCACTTTGGCAGGCTGTCAACTCATTCTTTCCATGGTCAATCGTGATAAAGTCCCTTTTGGAGATATTATCTATCATGCAATCCTAGGAAAAACAATTGGTCATGGTTCCAAACACAAGGGGACACTTGTTTTCTTCAACGTCTCTGTAAGAAAGCTCTAGTGTCTTTCAATAACACTGATCAATGGCATCTTCCCCTTGCTCCATATAGCAAGGCATCTGTTGCTTTTGGCCATAAGGTTTCAAATATCTTTCTCACCACTGTGTCATCTACCTCTGAAACTGCCACTCTCAGATCTCAGCTTGCTGAAAAGGAGAAACATATTCAACATCTTCTAAGCCTCATTCAGTCATTCTCGAATCCTGCTGCTATTGCTGTCACACCCAGGACCGGCTCCGCCGTAGCGCGATATTTTCCGCTTTGGGCCTGGCTACATTCTCACCAGCCCGCACGGTTTTGTTTCTGGGAGCTCACGAAGCAACTTCCCAGGGTGGTCACCCATCCTGGGATTGCTCCAGCCTCCAACTCGCTTAACTTCGGAGTTCCTACGAACCCGAAGCCAGTGAGCTCCCAAAAGGCCTCGCACTATGAGGATGCGAGGTGTGCCATATAAGGCACATCACCCCCTCTCCGTTTGGTCGATGTGGGATCTCACAATCCACCCCCCTTAAGGGATCCGACGTCCTTGTCGGCACACTCGCACCACACGGCAGAGTGGCTCTGATACCAACTGAAAGGACCCGCCCCAAATTTTCCCAAAATCCGGGACGAACCCTTTGGAATTCCTGACATCACCCCGATGCCGGGCCCACTTACTAAAGACCGAGACTTTCTGCCGAAATTTCGGCAGAGTCTCCCCTATAAATTGGACATTTCCCAAAATTTATACCTGCATAAAAACACAATTTATATTCCCAACTGGCAGCATGCACAATATAATTTCATGCAATACACACAAATGGCCTTCGGTCTTCCAATAAATCTTAAACAACTACCCAACAAATCAAATACCCCTTTATGACCAATAATAGTCTACGGCTGCACCTAACAACCTTAGGCTGCCTACGTACCCTCACCGAGGGATCAAGCCACACGTAGTTCTTCCATACATCCCAGTTCCATACTTAGGCGATACCTCATTTCATCTCTCTGTAATTCACATAATCTCCCCATACACCGGTACAACCAACGCCACGTATAGGGCCTGTCAACAAGCCGGATAACCTACGCCACGTGAGACCTGCACATCATATCACATAACTCCCCATACGCCGGTACAACCAACGCCACGTATGGGGCCTGTCCCAACGCCGGATAACCTACGCCACGCGGGACCTCAACATCATATCACAAATCTCCCCATACGCCGGTACAACCAACGCCACGTATGGGGCCTGTCGACACGCCGGATAACCTACGCCACGTGCGACCTCAACACAATATCACAATATCTCCCCATACGCCGGTACAACCAACGCCACGTATGGGGTCTGTCCCAACGCCGGATAACCTACGCCACGTGGGACCTAACTTTCACTTGGTGGTGCTTATAGTAAATCCCAAAATCCGGGGAGATACCTAAGGTAGTGCGTATAGCACTCCGAACTGACATTCTAGACTCTTTTGTACTCGTGTACCACCATATCTAATTACTTAATAGTAATTCTAATATTGTGTAAATCCCAACCATAGTCTAGCGCCAGATAATCCCCCTAAGAAGGTGAGATTACTCCGGGAGACTCATGGTCAACCCAGGGTCAAACTACCCTAACCCTGGTCAAACGGGCCCACGGGGACCACGACCTCCAAACTCCGATCCGAAAGTTCCTATGAGTTCTATAAGGTATAGGACACTTGTCCTGCAAGTTTGGCTCAGATCGGACGGTCGGATCGCTCGCGATCGCACGATCTAACGGTTAATATAAAATATAAACTTTAAAATTGTTAATCGGAACATCCGGGGCTCCGATTCACAATCCGTGAATTCCTACACGATCCTAGAATTACCTAGATTAACATATTTTAATTCGGGAAGGATCTAACGGTCGGAACCTATCGAACCCGGATAACGCACCATATGCGAAAATCCGTTCGATAGTCAAACGACATCCGAATTGAGATCCGCGAAATCCTATGCGCTCGTGACAACCAGGAGATTGCATTGGGACAATAATGCCCCTCTGCTACAGTGCCCACGCGCCGCCACACGCGCCGGCAGCGCGTGGGTGTGTAGAGAAATTCCGGGAACGGAAAAACTCCACACCCGAGCTCACCCTTCCGGCTACAGATTCTACTCGACAAGTGGAACACTTTATTCAACTACACCCAAGTCCAATTCGGATGGCAAGTGGCCGGAATCGGCGTCGGAAGTTCGCGGTTTAACCCGGAACTTCACGGCCTCGATCCGACGACCACCGTCACCATGGTCGTCGCGCAACCCAGGAAATAGCTAGAAGGGAAGGAGAGCTACCTGTTCCAAGTGACGGCGCAGCTCGAGATGGCCGGAAACGTCGCCGGCGACGTCGGCAGTTTCAGCTGGGTTTCACGTCGTCGCCACCGCCGTTTGCTGGGTTTTCGATCGGAGAAAAGGGGTGGGCTGGGTAGAGGAGGAAGAGATGAAGCTTTTGCAAGAAACGGCGCCTCAAACGGAGGTCGGACGGCGGAGTTCTCGCCGTCTGAAATCTGGCGAAAAATCAAAACGGGGAGGGGGGGGGTTTCAGCCGCGGGAGAGAGAGAGAGAGAGAGAGAGAGAGAGAGAGAGAGAAAAGTCAGATATTTTAACCCAAACTTCGAAATATTTACGATTTTGCCACTGGAAGTGTTTTGCCCGTAACTTTTTCGTTACAACTCCGATTCAAGCCTACCGCGTGTCTACGAATTCGTCTCGGTACCACCTACCCAAAAATACCAGTCACGGTCCCAAACTCTCTCCGGTTAAAAATATGACTAAAATACTCTTAAATAATTAAATAATTAAATAAGGGTTAAATTTGGAAAAATTCGGGGTCGGGGTGTTACAATTGCTGCTGAAGTAGGTACTCAGACAGCTCCAGCCACTAAGGACTTAGATGCTTTTGTTGATTATGATGAGTCTGCTGGTTCTCCAGTTTTTTAGCTACAGTTATATTATAGGCAGTTCCTAGATAGGGGGAGTATTTTTGGACAGGTTGGGTGGTATATTTTTGTAATCATATTGTGGGGATCTTTTTGATTGGGTAGTCTGTGCAACTTGATCGGGGGAGTTGTCTTGTATTGTTTTGAACAAATGCTGTTTTGCTTTGTAATCAAACTGTGTCATGTGCATATTGTTCAAATCTGATTATGTGACTTGTGTTTAATTCACTTGATTACTGTTTCTCTATATTTGCCTTTTTGCTCTTTCCTTATCAACAAGGGGGAGAACACTCTTAACCCCATATTGCATATATTACATATTGCTTCAAATTTCTATGATATAATATGCTTGTCTTGTGCCTGGGAGGTTGGTTGTTGTTTTGCTGGTTCTTCATTTCATCATCTCCTTAGGTTTGGTTTTGGGTTGAGTGTATTTAGAGAGTGTGTTGTCAAGGAAAGCCAAAAAGGGGGAGATTGTTAATGTATGCATTTTGAGGTTTTCTTTTGGCTTACCTTGACAATTTTGTAATAGGATTTTTGTTGTTTTTATCAAGCAAGTTTAGATGAAGAATAGCTTCTCTAGGTGTTCTTACCTCTCAAGAGACATAACTCCTCCTACTAGGAACACTTAGAGGTTTAAAGGCTTATGGCACATGCTAAGTGCCATCGAGATTACCTGTGAGAGTGGTTTGTTTGTTTTAAATTATTTTTCATTTTCAGTTTTGCTCAAGGACTAACGAAAGATAGGTTTGGGGGTATATTTGATAAGCCTACATTTTACATATATTGTATGCCTCCTTTTCTTATTTATTTGTTAATTTTCTTGGATTAAATTGGTTGTTTTAATTTGTTTTGTGAGATTTGTAAAGGAATTGTGAAATTGGAGAAATAGAGGTAAAAGGAGGCAAGAAGATGAAGATTGGAGATTAATTAAAAAGAAGCCAAGTCATTCCTTTTGTCACAAGGAGTGTTGTCAAATTTCCTAGTTCAAGATGGTTCAAGTCTTACCAAGTCAAACAAGGAGAAGTGAAGAAGACCCTATATTAGAAGTAATCCTAATTTTATAATAATTGTAATTATACCTTAGATAGGTAGGATTTCTAGGAGTATTATAAATAGGGAGTTTCGGCCATTGATCAAAAGACCCGACACCATCACATTCCTAAACATTCATATCCATAGCCGAAACACCCTCAGAAAAATACGAAGAGAGCTTGTGCAACCTTGACATTCAACTTGGAGAATTCGGTGCCTTCCATGTCTTCATCAACCATCATGTTTCACAATAAGTCCTTCATGAACTAATTTCTTTTTACTAGGGCTACGATGTAGCCTAGCTATGAATACTCAAATTCTTTGATATTGTTAATTTTATTTATCTATACATGTTGAGTGCTTGTTACCGTTTTTAGTGCTTTCAATTAATTGGCCACTAATTGCATGATTGGAAGAATTAGGTTGAGATTGGAAGGCGATTCCTAATAAAAAGCTTCTTGTAACAAGTACCATAAATTACATAATCGACTTGGAAGATTAGGTTATGGTTTGTGGAGTCTTTAATGTTTTCTACAAATCTTAATGGATTCTTAGCCATCTAAATTCATGACTAGGAATAGAGTGGGTTGACAGTATGGAACACAACTAATATAACTCGGTAGAGAGTATTGGTGAAGAGAAAACAATTATCAACATGTGAGGTAATTAGAATTAACGAGCTAGAAAAATTTGGGTGGGATTAGCTAGGTGAAATCGGCGTCCTAGTGCTTTATCATCTTTGTTTTCATCTTTTGCATTGTTTACTTATTCTTATTTTACTTGCTTTATTACATTTTCGTCATCTTAATCCTCTTATCGTTTGTAACATCCCTACCCAAGTTAATTATTATTTATTTAATTTAAAGAATTTACAATTTTGCTCTTGGGAGGTAGGGTCATTTTGGTCACTTTTTAATCTAGTTAAATTTTGGGGAATTGAGTTGCACCGTTCAATAGTGCTTGTTGGTACAAGTTCGTAGACACGTAGTAGGCCTAAATCGGAGTTTTAACGAAGAAGTTACGGTCAACGGAAGTGAAGTGGTACAACCGTAATTTTTTCAAAGTCCGATTTTTAAAAACCGAGCTCAGCCTTTCTCTCTCCTTTCCTGCACTGTCGCGACAACCAGATTTTTAGGCTTCGATTCCGGCTCCGTCCGGCCACCGTTTCTAATGAATTACTTGCAAATTCTTTGTCTCTTCCTACTCTACACGTCCATACCGATTTTCACCTTCGAAACTCCAAGATTGGTCTTGATTTTCGACTGAAATTGAATCGAAAATTCCGTTCATTACCAGAACTGTTTGTGCGATTTTTAGCGATTCCGGTGGCCAAAATTGTCGAACCAAGTATGAAACTTCATCTACTCGTCGTCTTGTCTCTTGTTAAACACTAAAATGGCCTTAGGGATTTTCTTTTAGGACGTGCACCCACTGTGAGTCTCGAGAGCTAGGGTTTTGATTTAAGGTTTAGTGTAAGTTTTCATTATTCAGTTAATCTGGGTATTCTCTCAAATAGGTTTTGTGGCGCTACAAATCGCTTCGGACGAAACTGCAGAGGGTTGATTGTGCTTTGGACTGTCTGTGAGTGGACATTTGTTTTATAAATGATTTTTCCTACTATGATGGTTTTATGAATGAATTCCTTATGGCATTTACATTCTAAGCATTCAGTTTTGGTTGAAAATCATTTATATATGGGTTAATTGTGGTTTAGTATTTGAAGTTGATGCGAAATGTTTAGAAATGATTTAATTGTAGTTTGATGTTTCATAATTAGTTTGAGAACGATTTGGAAAGAATTATAAATGGTTTGAATCAAGATAGTGAAATTTCGGATTTATTAACTGTTTCAAAAGGGAGTTTCGTTTATTTTATTAAGCATGATTCATACTTGGTAATTAGTTTGGTTTTGAAATATTGTGGCATATTGTTTGAGAAAAACTTAGAAAGGATTTGGGGAAAGAGTTTTGAAAAAGGGATTTGTGAAAAAGGGAGTTTTTAAGTGTAAGTGTTGAGAAGTGGATTTCAAACCCATCCTAGGTACCAATCCCCAGTTGCCTTCGGAATATATTGGTTGCCTTTGGTAAAATCTGTGCCTACATAGAGACTACTCTGTAGGTGTCTGGCCAGAGTATATCGCATGTATCTGTGTTGACTACACATGTGTTCGGCTAATGTTTGCCTGTACCTACAGTAAGGTTACTCTGTAGGTGTCCAACCAGTGAATTGCCTGTAATTGCATGTGGATGTCCGGCCAGGATTTTCCCCTGTTACCTTGCCGATATACTACACAGGGTTGGCCAGTTTTCTCCATAGGTATACTTGGGTGGAGAGTTTTTGTATGAATTGGATTGAGACTGGATTTTGGATGAATTGTATTTTGAGCTTGCCTGATTTGTTGAATTCAAAGAATTGTTCGAAACTTGATTTTTGTTGAATTATATTTTTGAGTACTCAATATTTTGGAATTAAATGTTGTTTGAAATACCAGATTTTATTAATTAAAACATTACTTTCCAGTTATTTCCGAGATTGTTTTACCTACATGTATATTTATTATATTTTGTCCTTGTACGTAAATTTGCTTGTGTTTTTGTAAGTTTTTTCAAAGGTTTGCGAAAACAGAGGGGTTAGTATGTTATGTATAATTACTTTCAAGAAAAAATTTCTTTTTGTTCACTCACGCTTTTACTGTTTTGCACACCCAGGAAGTAGATAGCTTAGAGTTCGGATGACCATGTAAGCTACTCCAGCATCGGTGAAGTCCTTGTAGTTCTACCTAGTAGGAAACTTCATTTTCTGTTTCGTTGTTTATTTGGAAACTAACTTTGTAAATTTAACTACAGTAGTTGTTCTAATATTTCCCACTTAGTACTTAATTTGAGGCCGGAGGCCATGTGAAATTTGTATGTGCCTTATCTTGTGTGTGCTGCCAGTTGGGTTATTAGATTGTCATTATTTGCAGGTGTTAATTTGGGAAAAGTTCATTTTATAGGGGAGATTCTACCGAAATTTCAATAGAAGTCTCGACCTATTTCTCTTAAATGTACGGGTGAGAGGTGTTAAGTTAGTAGTAGGTCCAGCATCGTTCGGGTGCCGAAATATGTAACAAGATTCGACACGAGTTCCAAGGGGGAATATAGGTCAGGTCCTGTCATCGTTTAATTCAAATATAATTAGAAATAAATCAATTTAGTATTTAATAGATTAACTTGATCCATGTTGGAACGATACTCCACTTACCACTATATTAATTTGAGCGATATTGTCCACTTGCAAAATAATCACATCACCCAACTTTCTTGTTGACGAAATACTTAATCCCCACTTGCTGTATAGCTTTCACATTGTTGTTGCCCTTTTTTACCTACAACAATGTTAGTCTTATTTTTCTTGCCTTATTTTATTTGGCTCGATAGTCTTTGGCAATATTGACCATTTTCTGTGCCTTGTCTCTTATGTTGCTATGCTCTTCTTGCACACAGATGAAAATAAGATCATTGAGTGACCATGCCTCCTTTTGAGCAACATATGTGCCCTTGATGGACTTAAACTCTCTAGGGAGTGAGTTTAGAGCAAAGTGAACCATCATACTTTCATCCAATTTCATATTCAAGGAACTCATTTGTATCCAACATCATCATGTTGAGAATGTGAGCCCTGATACATCGTTCCCCATTATATTTCATCTCAGTTAACTGATTCAGCAATGTACTAACCAATCTCAACCTTTTCCGGCTCTTTAAACTTGAGTCCAATAGCCTCAAGAAACTCCTTGCATTGTCTGAGTTTGGAACACCTCAACTAACAGAAGGTCCCATGGTTCTGAGCATGATGAGGATGGTATCATTCGATTTGCTTTTTGCCACTTAGGAAATCAAGCCTTAACTTCTAGGGAGTCATCTGTAGTTGGTTCCTTAATAGCATCCTCTCTAAAGGCAGTATCATAATCTAAGAGCCCTAGAGATATCTCCAAATCTTACTTCCACTTTTAGTAGTTGGATCCAGTTAAGGTTTCGATGGTATTATAGCCTGGGGCATTCACTAAAATTTCATAACAATAGAGCTTATAATATGCTGCCCCTAGATAAACTTGATTCAAACATTATTAACTTTTATACCTGTAGGTTTTAAGCCAAACATGTTCTCTAGATTACATGTTTGCATAAGTTTCTTAAATAAGGAAACTCTCACATTTGTGGATAGAAAGAGATTTTATTAACTTATGCAAACCTTTCATGTTGTTCCATCACAATTAATTTCAATTTGTACCACTCAAATATGTGGATAGAGAGTCGTGCAAAAGGCTATTAGGTCTGATGCAAATTTGATCAAAAACTTTGAATGAAAACTTTCTTGTATCGACTAAGCGGTTGTGGCATACTTAGCTAGTGCAAGACATTTTCAGACTTTGACATTAGTCTTTCAAGCATGATCGAGCAGAAAACTTATGCTCTTGATCATACCTTATGACTAATATCAATTAAACATGAGCATGATAAATCTTAATATTTAGGCCTTTAATCAAAATCGCAAATGATCAAAGAATAAAAATCCCAGCACTCTGATACCACATGTTAAATCTGTCATGCTTTTAAACTTCAATACTAACCTTGATCAAACATTGTGTCATGACCCTACTTCACTAGTAAGATATTATCCTCTTTGGGCCTGGGCCCTCATGCTTTTGTTTATGGGCTCAAACTTTTGCTATACTGCCCAAAAAGCAAGAACTTCATAGGCTAAACACGCAAATTAAAAATTTAGATAAAAAAAGCTTACCTTTACTTAGGGTTTCTCCAAATTGAACAAACTCAGAGTCAAATAACAAGATAACTAAGGTTTTTCATTGATTGGGAATGGGAGTTTTAGGATTTTCCATTTATTGGGTCTAGAAACGAGATAAGGAGTGAGGAGGAGGAAAAGAGAGTGTGGGAGGGTCAATAGAGAGAGAGAGAGAGAGAGAGAGAGAGAGAGAGAGAGAGAGAGAGAGAAATCAAGGTGAGAGATTGACAAAATGTTAGAACCAAAAGGGAGGAACACACTCAGATAAATTTTTCCTGGAAAAGAAGCGCTAAAAGTGCCGGGAAAGAAAAATATATGTAATAGGCATTGGGACTTTATTGTCTCATGCAAAAGTCCTATAATAGGCATTAGCATTAGCTGTGTTGATGCTATATATTTCATAAAAGGCATTATAAGTTTTCAGTGGTGAAGTCTTTACATACTTAAGACCTGGTTTTTTTTTTTTTTTCTTCATCTGATGCCTAATATCATAGCGGCATCTTTTATTTATTTTCCTGATGCCTATGCAGTGTAGTATATTAGCAAATTTGTATGTCGTTCTGTCATTATTTATATGGATCTGTCTAGGAGTCCTGCCCATAAAGAAACTCTCTACTAGCCCTTATTGCATTTAGTTAATAAAACCCTAATCCACATGAAATAAGGAACCCGTTTTAGTCTTGGAATTGCACTGATAATACACTTAGGGCTCGTTTGGTACGTCGGACTGTACTGACTAATTTCCATCGGATAGTATTAATTTGTTCTGAAGAGTACTGACTATTTATCCATAATATTATAAAGCGTTTGGTGCTGTATAAATAATCTGACTAAGTTATACTGTGTTTGGTTATGTTTCGAATAACATCATATCAGACTATTTATAAAAATAAAAATAAAAAAAATCTTTGATAATTTTAATGGAAATTGAGATTCAAACGACACAAATTTTTTTTTGGTAATATTCATATGACAAGATTTGTTTTTCAATTGTTTTTACCAAGATTTTTTTTCATATAACCCATTATCATAATTGTAGTATCTCATAAAAATTCCAACATACTCGCATACGTTAATAAAGACAGTACCAAATAATGTATAATTCAAAGTGATCACATATTAAGGTGATAAGAGCAAAAGAGAAAGTTGTTCATAAACCAAACTACATCAAAGAGTGAATCACAACTCCCTCGCCCCAAGTAAGAGAAGAACAAATGCTTTTCTCATAGCACCATCCAATGTCAGGAATGTTTTTTCATCACTTGCTTTCTCCAAAATTGGCCGTAGTGCCTTAATTTGGTCATTAATAGACAAGGCCATCTTTGCTTTTCTAATAGCAATTGACAAAGAAAAAGAAATGGTTCCTAGAATTCAGGTTCATACAATTTTAATTTTGTAATTTTGCTCCCCTAGTCGTCAGGTATGTATGTATTCAACTAAACTACCAACACTAGCACAGTTATTTGTTTTTGGACAAAAACTGGCAATACTCTGTTTAATACCAATAATCTAAATATTCCCACAACGTCGAATCACTATATCACATACAAAGAAAACATTCGATTAAAAAAAATGCCAAAAAAAAAAAATTCATAACCTAATTTCCACTAAAAATTTGAAATATATAAAGCATATTGGAGAGAGTATGAAAAAGAGAGAGAGTGAGAGATGGATACCTGGAGAAGAGTGAAGAAAATAACCTGTGAAGAAGATAGTAGAGAACAACCCTAGGGAGAAGAAGATGAAAAGAGCGTCTGATTTTTTTCGTAGAACGCGTGTTCTTTTTCCCTAGCCGTATAATTAAGCGTGTATTATCTAAACCGGGGTGTGTGGGTTGTATTAGTTAGTCAGGTAAGGAGAGTATTAAAAGCCCAACCCGTATAAAATAGTCGGGTAATTAAATAATACAAGTTGACACCAAACACCTGACATAGACTATTTACTCCTATCCAGAATCTAATACGGTGTACCAAATGAGCCCTTAGACAAAGACTAAAATATCTGGCAGCTGCAGTATTCTCCTAATCGACATAAAGGTCCCAATCCTTATATGATTATAAGACCACAATATCTTTAGTAAACTTAGCACAATCTAGAGGCTTTCATTTGATCTAACGGCTGTTAGACGCAATGGAGAAAACCTGGTAAATAAGTATTGGTGGAAAATAAATAAATAGTGCTACATGTATAATTAACTCCAACTCCAATTGTATGAGCCACTCCCAACACACACCAAAAAGAAAAAAGAAAAAAAGACAACAACAACAACAACTTACAGAGGTGAATTAATAAAAATGAGTTCACCTTTTAGTTTTTACACTTAATTAAACGGATCATTGAAATATAAAAACCTTGTTATTTGAGAAGAACACTAGTATTGAACAGACCGTCTTATATTCGGAGCCCTAATTATTTTATGGAAAGACTAGTATATGGAACAATTAGAAAGTTTCCCAAAAAAAAAAAAAAAAAACAATTAGAAAGAAAAAAATATATAACAATAATGGACAAGTAACACAAGGCTTTATGAACTCTCATGCAATTAGTTAGTAAGAAAATGGATTTGAGAACTCCTTTGTGTTTAAGAAAAATCAAAGTTTTTGAGTTCTTTAGCTGAATGGATCCGGATCCTTTGATCTGATTTTCTCTGTTAGGATCTGCTTTACTTTTGCCCTCCATATGCCAACTCATTAAAAATTTAATCTAATAGATTGAAAGTTGACACATCATCCTTAAAACAAATAGCTAGCTAATTTACTTCTAATTAAAAGCTCTAACTCTGCTACCGGGAAAGTTAATGTCATCTAGTATGTTTTTTTTTCTTCCTTCTTTCTATCTCTGTGCCCACCCCTCCCCAAAAATTTTACCCTATCAACAAGTTTTCCTTTCACCCAAAACCTCTATATATCGCATATATTTAAACATCAACATCTTTTATTTTTCCCCTATTAAAAAACAAAAACAAAAACAAATCTTCTCTTCCCATATGTCAATTGAGATGGCAAAGTTTGTTACAAAAAATGGTTCATTGGCTTTCCATGTCGAATATGTTAAGATTTCAGACGGACAAATCTTTAGCCCACCACTAATAACATCGATATTATTCCCAATTTAACCACCTGTTTAGCAGGTGTGGGGTTTTATACAAAAGGCCTCGATGTTATTAGGAGTGGAACTATTTATTATATGGGACTTTCTATTTTGTTAAGTTTTCGATGTGTGACTCGTGTATTCTTCAACACTCCTCCTTATATGGGACCACTTTTTAGTGAGCCACACGTGCAATCAATTCCACATCAGTCACTTTTTTTTTCTTTTTTTTTTTAAAAAAATTTTAATTTGGGGTTTGTTTGATTTGAGTTTAATCGGGGCCAGTCAACCAACCTGGCTTTGATACCATGTCAAGATTTCAGAGGGATGGACTCGTGGCCCACCACTAGCAACATCGATATTATCTCCAACTTAACCACCTGTTTAGCAGATGTGGGGTTTTATACAAAAAACTTCGATGTTATTAAGAGTGGAATCATTTATTATATGAGACTTTCTATTTTGTTAAGTTTCCGATGTGGGACTCGTGTATTCTTCAACAGAATAAGGTTATACAAAATTTACAAATATTAACATAAATTAATGGAAAATTCCAGAAAATATTGTACTTCGCACATATAAGTAATCAAACAGACAGATGCAAGGTTTTAGAAACATTGTGGATAAATTGGGTTTCCGAGATTTGGGCTTTAATGGGTACAAGTTTACTTGGAAGCGCCGCTTTGGGGATGGTTTCGTTAGAGTGCGGCTGGATCGTGCGTTGGCTACAACATCTTGGCAAAATCTCTTTCCGGGTTTTTCCGTTTAGCATTTACACCCAAGCCGTTCAGACCATCTCCCCATCTTAGTGAGAATAAGGCATGCAACGTGCCAAAAAAGCCGATATCGTCGTTTTCACTTTGAAGCAATGTGGACCACTCATGTGGATTGTGAAAAAACAATAAAACAGGTGTGGGAGTCTGTGGGTGATCTTGATCCTATGGTGGGCTTGGACAAAAAGATAAAGCAGATGACTTGGGTGCTCCAAAGATGGAGTAAAAGTACCTTTGGACATATCAAGGAGGAAACTCGAGTGCTGCGTGCAAAATTGGCTAGTTTATTTCAGGCCCCTTACTCTGAAAGGGTGGAAGAGGATCGAAGGGTTGTGCAAAAATCCCTTGATGAGCTGTTGGCAAAGAATGAATTATACTGGAGTCAAAGATCTAGAGAACATTGGTTAAAGGCGGGGGACAAAAATACTAGCTATTTCCACCAAAAGGCAACTAATAGACGAAGAAGAAATATTATCAAGGGGTTGGAGGATAGCAACGGTTGCTGGCGTACGTCTCGACGAGGAATAACATCCATTGTAACTGATTATTTTGGAGATTTGTTCCGCTCCAGTGGGCCAAGTATGATGGAGGAAATTCTTTCTGCCTTGGAGCCTAAAGTGACGGCAGATATGCAACAGGTACTAATAGCAGATTTCTCGTATCAGGAGATTAAAGATGCAGTTTTTCAAATGCAACCTTCAAAAGCACCTGGTCCAGATGGTCTCCCTCCTTTGTTTTATCAAAAATATTGGAGAATTGTAGGTGATGATGTAGTGGCTGCTATTAGAGCCTTTTTACAATCCAATGATATGTTACGACAACTAAACCATACTTTCGTGACTTTGATACCAAAAGTTAAGGAGCCACGAACCATGGCTCAGTTGCACCCCATAAGTCTATGTAATGTTCTGTATCGTATTGGAGCAAAAACTTTAGCGAATCGTATGAAGTTTGTTATGCAGAGCGTTATTTCAGAAAGTCAGAGTGCTTTTGTCCCTGGACGGTTGATTACAGATAATTCTATAGTGGCTTTTGAGATCGCTCATTTTTTGAAACAAAGGAGACGAGGACGGAAGGGGAGTTTGGCCCTGAAATTGGACATGAGTAAAGCATATGATCGTGTGGAATGGGAGTTCTTGGAGAAAATGATGTTGGCTATGGGTTTTCCTATTCCATGGGTAAGGATGGTTATGGATTGTGTGACAACTGTATCCTACTCATTCTTGGTGAATGGTGAACCTACTCGGATTTTATACCCAACACGGGGATTAAGGCAAGGTGACCCTTTATCGCCTTACTTGTTTCTTCTTTGTGCGGAAGGTTTTACCACGTTGCTATCAAAGGCAGAACGCCAAGGGCAGCTGCAAGGGATCGTTATTTGTAGGGGAGCTCCTACAGTCAGCCACTTATTTTTTGCAGATGACAGTTTTGTGTTTGCAAAGGCGACTGATAATAATTGTGGGGTGTTAAAGCACATTTTTGAAGTGTATGAGCGTGCTTCTGGGCAACAGATAAATTGTCAAAAAAGTTGTGTGGCTTTTAGTACCAATATTCATATGGATACCCAAAGCCGCTTGGCTAGTGTATTAGGGGTTCCTCGGGTTGACTCTCATGCAACGTACCTTGGCCTCCCAATGATGTTAGGCAGAAATAAAACCTTTTGTTTTCGATACCTAAAGGAAAGGGTCTGGAAAAAATTACAAGGTTGGCGTGAACAGACTTTGAGCATTGCAGGAAAAGAGGTATTGTTGAAGGTAGTTGCCCAATCTATTCCCTTATATGTTATGAGCTGTTTCCTTTTGCCTCAGGGGTTATGTCATGAGATAGAACAAATGATGGCACGTTTTTGGTGGGGTCAACAAGGGGAAAATAGGAAAATTCATTGGATGCGCTGGGAGAGATTATGTAAAGCGAAGACTGAAGGTGGTATGGGCTTTAGGTGTTTGCAGGCTTTTAATATGGCAATGCTAGCCAAGCAAGGTTGGCGTTTGGTTCATAATCCCCACTCATTGGCGAGCAGACTTCTCAAAGCCAAATATTTTCCACAGACCAACTTTTGGGAAGCTACGCTGGGGTCAAGGCCATCTTGTGTTTGGAAGAGTATATGGACGGCTCGAAAAGTGTTGGAAATGGGATCAAGATTTCAAATAGGTGATGGAAAATCAGTACGAATTTGGGGGGATAAATGGGTGCCTAGGCCTGCCACTTTTGCTGTGATCACTTCCCCCCTAGATGGTATGGAGAATACCAAGGTGAGTGAGTTGATTTGTAATGAGGGCTCTCCACAATGGGACCTCCAGAAACTCAATAATCTTTTTTTACCTGTGGATGTGGTTGACATTGTCCGAATCCCCCTGAGTATTCGGGCACCACCAGACCGGATTGTATGGAATTATGATAAACATGGTCTATTCACGGTAAAGAGTGCATACAGAGTGGCCTTGCGAGTTACTTCTGGTGATGAGGACGAGTCTTCTTCATCCAATTCAGATACTAGTATGCTATGGAGACATATTTGGAATGCCAATGTACCTACAAAGCTTAAAATTTTTGCATGGCGTGTAGCCCATGATATTCTTCCTACCAAGGCAAACTTAATTAAGAAGGGGGTTGATATGCAAGACATGTGCATGTTTTGTGGTGATATCACTGAAAGTGCTCTGCATGTTCTTGCTATGTGTCCTTTTGCAGTGGCTACTTGGAATATTTCTTTGTTGACAAGGCATGCTCATCAGGTACGTTGTCATACAATGAAGGACTGGCTGAGAGAAATGCTGGAGGGTACAAGTAAAGCGCAACGGGATCATATTATCACTTTGTTATGGGCTATATGGGGAAATCGAAATGCACTGTTGTGGCAGGGAGTCCAGCGATCTCCACATGATGTCGTGGGTTTTGCTCAACAGTATGTGCATGAATTTAGTACGGCAAATGATACTCCGTCCAAAGTAACTGATCGGGTGTGGGATCTAGTGCGTTGGGCAGCACCACCGTCAGGCCGCCTCAAATTTAACTTTGATGGAGCATTTGATCCTACTTCGGGTAGAGGGGCTGTTGGGGTTGTTGCCAGAGACGCGGATGGAGGTTTTGTGGCGGCAGGGGCAAAATCAGTTGGGGAAGTGCTGTCGGCTGAACATGCAGAAATTCTTGCAGCCCGTGAAGGGGTGGCTCTTGCTCTCTCACTTGGGACTGCATCTCCCATATTCGAAGGGGACTCTGCTGTGGTGGTTTCAGCAGTTAAGCGAGCAAGACAGGATTATTCTAACATTGGTACCATTGTTGAAGATGTAAAGCATCTTCAGCAACAGTTTCCTAGCTCTCTTTTTCAATTTACTCCTAGGGAAGCAAATGGTGTTGCACACCGACTTGCTCGTTTTGGTTTGCATAATGTGGACAACTTTATTTGGTTTGAGGTGCCCCCTGATCTTATTCAGGACGCCCTATTGTGTGATGTGTTAAGTCGGGGTCAGGCACATTGTCCCCCCGTTGTCATTCCTCACTTTATCAATAAAGTTTCCCTCGTTCCGTCGAGGTTCTCAAAAAAAAAAAAACAACCAAAAAAAAAAAAAAAAAAAAGAAGGGTGTAATTAACCAACAAAGACTTGGAGCAAAGGCGTGCTATTAGATTTATATATTTTAGACTCCTCAGCAAAGAAAGCTTGTTGAGAGATAAGGTTTTGGAGGGGGAAGGAAGAAGCCAAAAACAAAAATTTTGAACGCTACAGAACTTTAACAAAGAAGCAGACAAAAATAGAAAATCCAAAAAAAGAAACTGCCACATCAAGTTAAGGTTTCCGTTAACAAAGTTAGGCGTTTTCTTTCCTTTTTAATTATGAGTAAATTAGGTTTTTGTTCTAAGAAGGATATGTATAACTTTAAATCTGCTAGATTAATGGCGTGTTTACTAATTCGGATTAGGAGAAATTGAAATGAGGAGAATTAGATTCTAAATTCCTATTGAAATTGTTCACTAAACCATATGTATTGAAGAGAGTCAGATTTAGAATCCTTATTGAAGTTATTTGCCAAACTATATGGAATTATTGACAATTACTAATGAGTTGGGGTGGGAGTTGTGTCAATTACTAAAATGTCATCGTTGTTGAGTTAAAGTATATGGCAAATTTGAAATTTTTAAAATTGTGTGAAGATATAATTGGTAAAAAGATAAATTCCTAATGAGTTCATTCTCTAGGAATTAGAATATCACCTGCTTTAGTCTGATTTATTTTCCGTTTTAATTAGGTGATCCCTTTCCTCTGCAAACACTAAAAGAAGTAATGTCGGCTATTTTTATTTTTATTTTTTATATTCCACTATATGTACATACAACAGAAAGATGTTACTTGCATAACCAATCTGAATACCAACCCTATATATCGATCAGTTGGCTCCCAATATCCAATTCTGCATGGTCAGATGGATGCAAGTTAAGGAACATGGCCGTAAACTTGAAGTATATGAGTCGTCTCTTGGAGTAATACCCGAAGATGTCGATACTCCTCGCCCTAAAATATCGAAAATATCATCATCATCAACATCATCAAAGTTGAAGAAGAATATCAATATTGATGATCTCCCGGAGGTTGTGTTGGTTGAAATTTTATGTCGACTTCCTTGTGCAAAATTTGCTTTTCGATGCAAGTGTGTGTCCAAGTGCTGGTCCGCTATCATCCCGATCCTCTTTTATTCACCACTTTTTGTGTCTCCAAAGTGATGATAAGCATGCGCCAATTACACTTACTATGATAAACTACAACGTTGACCTGCTGAAGCTTCCTAAGTTTACTGATCCAGTGATGGAGAGATCACTTGAGTCTCTGAATAGTTTCCTCCATACAGTGTCGTCCAAGTTAACTGACTTAGATATTGAGAGACAACTCAAGCTAGAAAAGAGACACGTCTTCATCCCCAATGTGTACAAAGATTTATAACCAGGTGTAGTAGGGACGTATGATGACTTAGTTTTGTGTTGTGCCGCCAAGTATCATCAACGCGATTACTACATTTGCAATCCATACACCCAGCAATGGGTTGCTCTTCCTCCCTCGCCTCAATGCCACAAAAGAGTAGTAGCAGTAGGGTTCATCTGTGAGACTGTGATCATAAAAAGAAAGCAACCCAGCAGCTTAATAATGCTGCTGCCGAATATATATATAGACACAGGGTTGTAAGCATTCCTGAATTTTCACATTGTCAGGCATATACCTTCAAATACTACGTGGAGATCTTCTCTTCTGAGACTAGGGAATGGAGAGCGTCATATATTTCGTTCCCCAAGAAATTAGCTTTCCATAGCATCAATCCCAGTATTGGGTTTGCACACAAGGGAATGTTGTTTTGGGTGGGAGGAGACGAAGGTCGTGCCTTTCTTATTGGGTTCGATCCATTCGACACGAAGAAAAATCATGGAACAATTGATAAAAAAAAAATGTTACATTGAATTTGACCAGCCTGCAATTGAAGGCCTAGGTGATGTGTCGGAAATTGAGTGCCTAGGTGTGTGTCAAGGCTGTCTGCGGATGTTCAACTTCGAATTGATGACAGGTACTCTCTTAGTTTGGGATTTCAAATTAGTAGAACCAGCTGATCAGATGGTCAATGGAGGCAACTGTTTGATTTTGAAACACAGGGTCGCCATGGACCCGAATAATGAGGATATTTTGTATTTAAGTATAGGCCGACACTTTTTCATGTGCAATATTCTTACAAAAAGTTGGTTAGTGATAGCAGAAAAAGATCGGCACCAAAGTGTTGTTGCTCCCTTCCTACCATTGATTTTCCACCCTCAATGGCCAACCCCAGTTCCTAGACCTGCCACGTCGGAGGAGAGGTAATTGATATTCGCTGCAAAGAAATTGCTTGTTGATGTTACATGAGGTCTTAGTATAGTGTTTATGTACCAAAATGTTTACTCGAGAGAGACTGAAACTTGAGGTCCTAGAAGTTTGAAGACGTATGTTTAGAGTCTACAACTTTGCACCAAAATATTTAATCAAGAGAGATTGAATCTTGACTTGTAATTAACATTTGGTTTTTTTTTTTTTTTTTTTTTTGTGTGTGTGTGTTTTTGTTTCTGGGATTAGGATTTGGATATAATTGCCCATATATAGTTTGGTATTCTTTTAATTTTTACTTTACTTCTAGTAAGAACCGAAGCGATCATGTCTTCCTGATTACGTATATATACCTTATAGATGAAAGTAAAATGTGTCATTTCTTCTTCTTCTTCTCTTGTCATTCTTTTTCCATGTCTCTATGATTTTTATCTTTTCATAGCTCTATTATGATCAACTTATGTCCTACAAAGAGAATCTGTTTGGATCATATATTGCCAAGGAACATGACCTTACCTGTTGGCTTGCTCAAATTGGTATTCTTCTCTCTGTGTCCTTATCTCAACCCCAGCTCTGAGCCTAGCTTGTCACTCTTTTCTAACTCGCTCGAATACTGCTAGGATCACCAAATTTGTTCACCATATTATGTTTCCAAATAATGTGGCAGTTGTGTAGAGATGATTGCCTAATACTCCAGGACATAGCCAGTTTTTTTTGTACTTGTCGTCGTCCTCCTAATCCTACTTCTCTCTCGTGCTTCCTACCTCAGCACTACATCCACAAACCCATCTCTTCACCAAAGCCGTGCTTCCCCAATCCCGGCTGACCAATATTCTAGTGATCAACAAGGCCTGGATGAAGCCACTATAGTTAGTTATCCAAAGCTTCTTTATTCCATAGTTAAGCTCCAATGGCACCAGCTCATCTGCTTCTTGCTGCCATATGCTTGGCTGATTACAAAGAAACCAACACGCTTCTTGTGTTACCGGATTGTGGTCATCTCTTCCATGTCAAGTGTGTTTATCCATGGCTAGGCTTCCTGCTACTTGCCCCATATGTCGGCTGCTCCAGCTCCTCTCTGCATTTCTGTCACTCAGATAGCACATTTGCTTACTAGCTAGGGAAGAGCCATGAGATTGGTATAACATATAAATCGTAAAATTTGAACAGATTAACGGGCTCTACAATTTTCTTTTATTTTAACACTTTGTAATAAGATTTTTTCATCTTCTTACTAGGAGCCAGAGCATAAACCTCTGTTTTTCCTTCCAAGAAGGTAAATTAATTCATTTGAAAAATGTCAAAAGAAAAACCTTTCTGTTTGCAATAGGCAGCTAGCAACTAGGATGTGCAGGGAGGATAAAAATCCGATATGTGGTTGGGTTCGGGGAAATTTTTAGGTATGGTGTTAGAGTGGCTTCCAACTCTGTCCCACGACTCTCATTACATATATAACTATATATTATTTTACATAGAATTATTCCCTACCTCTACTAGTGTAAGGTTAGGCCAGTGTTTTGCTACATTTCCCGACCCTGTCTAGGCCAGCTTTCCTCCTCAAAGATCTCACAAATTACAAATCCACAAGGAAATTAAAAACGAGGGATTTATAGAAATTAAATCCTAAATATTATTGAAAGGATCCCTAACAGACCCATGTTATTGATTTCTATTTATGGTTGGATTCAATGACTCCAAACAGGATCTTAAATCCACGAATTTTTAATCTACGTGCGAAACTATAAAAATGGCACTCAAGTAGTCCAAATTAGAAAAAGATAAATTCTGCCCTGTCCTAAGAAATCATCTAAGGCTAGTCAAATTATTCTCACCATTTAAGGTCCCAATCCAAATCAACTTTCCTAGACCAACACAAAAACAAGAAGTAACACCAATTGGGAAAGCCAGCCAAGAAGCACCCCTTTGTGTGTCAATGCTGCAGAGTTTGAAGGACCCTGAGGGGAACCATTATCAACTGTGGAGGGAGCTGGACTTGTAACTTGCACATAAGGAGGCTGGGAGTTATCTGGAGATGGCGGCAGAGCCGGTATATGTGGCGATGAAGATGGCGGAACAGGAGGTGGAGAAGCACGAGGAGGGGAAGGCGGTGATGGACTTGGTGTGGCGCAGGGGCACTCATTAACTGCAATGGAAATCTTTTGCCCAAGACTACAGTAGTTTGAGATGTTGCACATGTAGTAGAACACGCCCTTTTCTCGCAATGGAATATTCACTGGACCACTGTTGAAGACCTTCAAGGGCTTGTAAGCTGTGCAGCTATCATACTCTTTCTTTGTCACTTGCAGCACATTGAAACGCCCCGCTTCGAAGTCAAAAACTGCAAACAAATTAAATTAATCGTAACGTTTTCTTGTTCGATATCCAAGCAGGGCCTCATAACATAACGTAACAAACTGTTTGTATATAAATCTTATATTACGTATGTATGTATGTAAGTAAGATCATTAACGTTTTAAAATGTTTTGGTAAAGGAAAATTAAGAGTGTATGTTTTCATGAACAAATTTGTATCCCAATATATACCGAGAGAGTCGCCGATCTTGAAGAAATGGTTAGAAGACCAGTTGGAGTAGTAACCAACAATTGGAGGTATGGCCCAGAATGTGTCTCCGACTGAGTATCTCAAGCCCCCGCTGCCGTTCTGCGAGCAACCATAGGATGGAACAACCAAAACAACCACCATCACAGCTAATATAATGCAAAACTCCCTCTGCACAGCCATTGCAGAACACAGAGAGAGAGAGAGAGAGAGAGAGAGAGAGAGAGAGGCTGTTTTCTCTGCGTTTGCAGAGAGCTGTAACAAATGCAATGAAATGGAAGCAACAATAACATGCAAAGAGGCCTGTAACGGGTTATATAAAGAGGTCAGGAGCGATTTTCCATTTTCAGTCAGTCAATATTTCTTTGGCAACATTATTAATTTATTTATTCTCTGATTTTTTTTTTCTTCTTTGGAAACAGTTTCTTAGCATTCATAATAAACATTGACCAAAAAAAAAACATTCATCATATACCTAAGGTATACAAATATTGACTTCATAAAAAAGAAGTATATAAATATTTCTATTATCGTTATTTAGAAAATTAAATATTTGCTATAAATGTTAATTTATAGACTCATTTGATACAGATGTAATGTAGTTCTCAACAAAAGAGGAAAACTTTGACCCCAATAAAGAAAAAAGAAAGAAAAGCAACGGTAACATTAATGAAATGGATAAGAATGAACTCTAACGGACGATGTGGAAATACCATTAAACATGAAGAAAAATAATTTTGGTTCTGCATATGGCTGGTTTAACTCAGAAACAACAAACAGTTATGTTAATGTGCTAGGGTTCTAAAGAGGCAATAATTACCAAGAAAAACGGACAAAAATTTACGTTGGTGACTCTAAATTATCCTTCAAGTTTCCAGCCCTACAACCCTGTTCCTCCATGTTTATTAAATGTGTCAAATGTACACGGCCGACCTGAGCACAAGACTCTCGCATGATCCGATTTAGTAAGGTCCGACACGACATGACACGACCCATATGTTTGGGTGGGCCGGGATGAGGTAATTCGGCCATGCATGATTAAAGGCCATTTATTAAATTATTTTTGTTTTAGAAAAAAATTATTATTATATTTATATATTAAATTCGAGTCTATTTATTTTTCTCTAATAATATATATATTTAAATTTTATTTTTTCTTTATAAATAAAACACTGATTTTATTTTTCAAGTTTCAATTTTTAAAATTCAAACAATAATCTAGCTATTTTTTATATAAATGTACTTCAAATAAAGTTATTGACATATTTTTCTAACAAATAATAAATCTTGTTAATATAAAAATATGATAGTGAATACAAACCTCGTAACCACTGAGGTGTCAAACAGACCGGGTGTGAAACTCTGTATTTTATATATATATATTATATTTTGGGAAATTAAATATTTTGTTACATATTTAGTTTATAACTTATATATTTAAATTGATTATATACATATATATTATATTTATCTTGGTACGTGTTATATTTTCAGAAATTTTTCTTTTTAGTTATTAAAAATAGTAATATTATAATAAGTATATGTTTTGTTTTAGATAGCCTTATCTCGTTGTTACTTTTGCATATTGATACTTGAATGGCTAATTAAGTTCAATAGTCTAGTTGTTATCTAAATCTTTTTGCATACAAGACACTTTAGACTCACATTATACCTAGATGACTAAGCTCTATTTTAGCATGAGGTGTGGGCGACCTAGTAACAACTATCTAAACTTGGTGCCAAATGTTATCAGCTGCCATACATTGGACCAATTGAAGGAAAGTAGTTGCCGCCTGTGTAGTACTATAAATAGGGGGCATTCCATTTCATCTTGAAGAGCATGGCAGGCATAGTTTGCATGAGAAATAAGAGAGGGAAAGAAAGAAAGAGAGTGCTGATGAAATTCTTCGAGGAGAAAGTGAGTGTAGCTTGCGTTTTCTTAAACTTTGAGCTATAGCTTTGGAATTGAGGTAGGGTCTTTTTTGGGGGCCTTTAAGGAGATTGATTTAATTAAATTTTGTGAGCATTATACTATGCGTGGTACTGTTTGGTTGGTATTCTTTGTTACTAGGTGTTTACATGTTGTTAATTACCATTATTTTATTTTATTAATATTGACATGTTCATATGTTATCGGAGATGGCTGAAATTCTTGGGTTGATAAAGGAAGTACGGAAAAGAGGGTAATGGGAAGGATCTTTTGTGTAGTTGAGTTTGACCATAGTAAGGACTAAGTTCAGGCGAGCTTGTGTGCACAGTAGAATAGGATATCGGCGGTATAATTGTCGATTGGGTGATCTGGGCTTGTATATCAATGGCTTGGACAAGACGACTAGCAAAAGGGGAATTATGGGATGATTGAGATGAGACTTAGTTTATATAATAGGGAATCCAGAATCATAGTTGTAAAATGCATGGTATGGAACATTCGCTTGCCCTATTATATGGATTAACGGGTTGGGTAGAATTGAAGCTCATTCATGCATTATTATCTTTTATATGTTATTTGAATGCATGTCACTTAATTTAGTTATATCAATCTACTGTGGTAAGGTCTCATGTCCCTACGGAGCGGTAGTTGCTTACCCTCACCTTGTTTAATTTTTTTCCAGATGAATTAGTGGCAAGACAAGGACTAAACCAATTGAGGATGAATCAGATGAGAGTGATAGAGCTTTATTTATTTATTGTAAAGTTGTAAGATTTTGGGGCTATTTTTATAAGTGAAGTTTACTTTAAACGTTTAACCTTGCTTCGGCTTCTTTTTATTTTTTATTTTTTTCTCATGCACCGAGAGGGGAATTCCACTGAGCCTCTAGTCCAAGGTGTGACACAGGGTCTGCCTAAACACAACACAAGCACGGCCAGACACAGCACGATCTGTATTTTTTAGGCACGTCGTGACGAGGTTATTCAACCCAATGGGCAGGGGCGACTATAAAATAGGCCCTAGGTTCTAAATGCCTACAGGAGGGGTGAAGTAGGCTATATAGTAATAACCTACTTTTCAAATTTTAGGGTTAATTATAGTTTAGTACCTTGATTACACCCTTAAGACATATTAGTCCCTACATTTTTAATTTTTACAATTAGATACCCTGGTTTTTTAAATTTGTTACAATGTGATTTCTTCGTTAGGATTTCCATTAGATCTCTTCATTAGTTACCTACGTGGCATTATGGGTCCCACATTTTTCACAGTTTTTAATTTTAAATTGATCAAATTTTCATTTTTTGGGAAAAAATTGCATAACAAAAAAGAAAAGAAAAAATAATCCTCCGCCAACCAACCCCTCCTCCCCCGTGATTTCTTCGACAGATGGAAAGCACATCTCTAATTACCTTAGAGGAATTTTGATATATGTACAGAAGAACAAGGTCCAATCCCAGCATTTAAAAGAGAAACACAACCTAAAAGAACTAAGAACTCAGAACCCCAACCTGCAATGAACCCAGAACCTAGCTCGGACCACTCTCTCCATCCTACAGACCATGTTGCTCGTCAACCACTCTCTCTCCATCCGACGAGATCTGAAGATCTATATCTCTCTCCTCTCTGTCTCTCTCCATCCGACGAGATCTTAAGATCTATATCTCTCTCCTCTCTGCTCTCTATTCTCTCTCTCTCTCTCTCTCTCTCTCCAAATTCAAAAACTAACAAAATTGAAAAATAAAATTAAAAAAATTCAAACATTGATTGCATATGTGGGTGGGTTGTAAGCGGTGGGTTTAGGGTTTAGGGTTTGTGGGTGAAAAACATAATGGGGGAAGAGGGGGGATGGCTCTGTGGGTTGGTCTCTCAACAACAAAGGGAAATCGGGGGGAAAGGAGGGGATCTGGGTGGTTGCTAGGTTGGGGTTTTGGGTTCATTGGGGGTTGAAGGGCTGTCGTCATGGGTGAAAAGGGTGCTGGCTATAGGGTGGCTGTGGTATGGGTTTGAGAGAGAGAGAGAGAGAGAGAGTTTTATTTTTTAAATTTTTTTATGTTTTAAATATTGTATGGCAACTAATAGATAGATCTAATGGAAATCTTAACGGCAGAATCACTTTGTAACAAATTTAAAAGACTGGAGTATTTAATTGTAAAAATTGAGAAGGTATGGACTAACATGTCTTAAGGGTGTAACCACATGATACTAAACTGTAATTAACCTTAAATTTTAAATTCAAATAAAAAGTAATAAGCGGAAACATAAACATATACACAACCATGTTGTTTAATTACTTAGCATCTACAGTAAGTAAATGGAATTGACTGCATGAACTAGATTGATAAAACCGACACCATGTATTGGTACAAACAGAAACTCTTGGGATATCAGATCAATACATTGAAACGTCATATTGATCCATGTAAGTGTACTAATGTCATTTGAACAAGATGCAACAAGTACAACTAATCATAGCATGAATTTACATACACAATGATTTGTTAACTCAGAAACCCAACAAGGAAAAAAATTGGGGGACCAAGCTACTAAGAGAATCCACTATCAACGAGAAGTACAAGATACAAAGGGGAGTTGAGCTCCATCTTCACTCAGTAAGCAACTAACTATCTAACATTCTAGCAAAGCATAATATTAGCTCAACTACACATAATAGACATCTAACTAACCTTTCAGAAAATCACTATCTTTACATCTCAGTAGCAAGTTCTCTTCCAGTCTTTGCATGAGCATTCAACTCTAATTGCAACAGAAAAATCTTCATGGTTTGGAACAACACCAAGCTCCAAGTTGCAAAAGGTATAATGATATGAAGTGAGTTGTGGTTTCGCATACTCATCTTTCTTAATCACAAATAATGATTAAGCTAGACAAATGAAACCAGGTGTTGTGATGATTAAACTACAAGTAATGAACTTGAAGCATATAGTTTAAATCTACATAACAACAATGAAACAAAAGACTCAGCCGAAATCAATGTAAGTATACTTGGAGGAATTTTAGGAGTATGCTATCATACTCATACTCTCAAGTAATTAACAATGGCTGAAACAATAAAATAATTTTTGAATACTCAAGAGCAGATATAAAATGATTTCAAAAACTAGAACCCGGTCTGCATCTAAGATGCAAATTTTCTGTTTTTACATGACTAGCATGAATGGTTTTTTGAAGAACTTATAAAATGAAGCAAGTTCAAATGAATAGCTCTACCTCTTCATTAGATATACTTTAGTATAAATAGAAAACTCGATTTGAATGAAGAGGATATATTTAAGATCTGAAAACAAGTTTCAGTGAACATATATTTTAAAAGATATGCTGTTTGAGAATCATAACCACATACCACATATAATATAAAGCATGTTCCCTGGTGACTAAAATATCAGAAAAGACTGCAGCATATAGATATAAAACTCCCGTAATCTTATAAAGTAATACTGGAAAGCAAGTATGGAAGTGTTCTAAGGTATACGTGCAACCTCTGTTTGTGCAAGGATGGTTTGATATGAAGAGAAGCTTCTCACATATAAAGAACCTCTCTCTTGAGAAAGCAAGTCTAAAGAATATAATAAAATAGTAGGATGTTATTCTCAAGAAGAATAAAGAGGAATAACAGGCTGTTGAAATATCCGTTGAAATAGAGAGACCATGTGCAAGACATTCATATCTGGTGGAACGGTGAGCTGAAGATATTTTAATAAAATAATTTATAATATGCAAGGTGGATTAAAACATAATATGAAGGATTGATATAGAATAAAGCAGAACACGATTTTGAAGTACGTATCAATCCTGCGTATTAATCCATATAAATGTATGCAATGAATTTTAACTTTGGATTGCAAAGATGATGGCTTTTGTTGATGCGAAAAAGTGGTTTGACACGTGGTTCGCCCAACTTAGTGATATTGTGTCTTCGGAAGGGAGTTAGTCTTCGGAAGATCAAGTTCCTGCAAAAAGGGAACGTTCGGTAAGACCTTGGGGTAACGGTGCGGTACCGGCCGAAGGCTCTCCGATGCTTAAATAAGTACGGATTTAGTAAAGATTAGACTACAGATCAAGCGGTAGCGTACCGTTGGTTTTTTCTGTCCCCTTCTTTTGGGAATAGGGGTCTCCTTATATAGGCCTTGAGAGGCGTGCATTATGTGTATATTTTCGATGTGGGACTGTAGGAGCTGGTCGAGAGCATGACACGTGTCCTAGGTCAAAAGTGTCAGGAAGTGTAGGATTCGGTAGGGGATATGCCGAAGGGCCTGTGATGTCAAGTTGTCGTTTCCGTCCACGTGTCAGGTGGTCATTGGTCGTTAATATACGGTATAAACAGTAGTCCCCCAAGTTCTCTTCCGAAGGTTCTTCGGAAGGGAATTTGGTTCCATCCCGAGGGTTCATAGATGCCCTGCCGTTCGGCAAGTTTGTTTGTGGAAGGCTCCCCTGAGATCTGAAGGGTCGCCGATGCTGAGAGGGGTGAAGGCAGGGACGCTTCGTTTCTCGCGCCTGGCGCGTGGAGACGCTTCGCCTTCTGCACCCGGCGTGCAGAGACGCTTCGTCTTCTGTACCAGGCGTGCAGCTGACATCACCATCCACCGGGCGACACGTGGCCAGCGAAGCGACGTCTGACGGCTGTAATTATGAGCTGTTTGGTTTCCCAAGGCGTGCCGTTGCAGCCCTCTCCCTATAAATAGAGATCGCTCCAGACATAGAGCTCACTTTGCATTTGAGAGTGACGCGAGAGCTCTGCGTAGGCGATTTCAGAAGAGTGTGAACGGCAATCGAGGCGATTTTCGAAGGGGTTATCGGCAATCAAGGCGATTGTCGAAGCGTCTGAACGGCAATCAAAGTCTCAACAATACCCAAAGTAAGTTACCGTTCGGTAGCCTAATAATTTTTCTTTATATTTCCGGGTGCTTTCATAGTATAGGCCTAGCCGATCGTCTATAGGGGCCCTCCTTCGGTAGTCTAGTGAACTATAGGTAGTGGCGTAGACATCGGTAGGGTAGTTCATTACAGAGCCTTAGCCATCCTTTTTTCTCTTTTTTTTTTTGTAGATGTCTTCTAGCGAGTCCTTCGGCAGTGAGCCCAACGCTTTCGATGAGGAGTTGTCATCGGGCTGGGACACGTCCAGCGGGGCTGCGAGCCTCGGAGCCGAGAGTGGAGAGGACACCGATGTGGAAGTTATCGGGGAGGAGGTGACCTCCGTTCCTGTCCACGGCGTCGGCAAAGGACTGATGACGGGGCAACCTCTTCCCTTGGCCGCGGTCTATAGGGATGGTACCCGCGTCGGTACCTTCGAATGCTAGCCGGAGGCTTCCACCTCTGGGCGTGACGATGTCGTCGCCGGTCCGTCCCGGCCGAGGGTCACGATCGTCCATCGAGAGCGGTCGAGGATACCGTTGGGCGTACCGAAGAAGACCCTGTTTGGGGTCGATTACTTGGAGCCGAACAAGCTTACCGAACGGGAGCTTGAAAAGATTAGGGCCGAATACCTCATCCCAGAATCGGTGAAGATGAGGATCCCGAGCCCGACCGAGTCCCTCAGCGACCCCGGGGATGGCGAAGTCGCCTTTTTCACCGACGTGCTACTGCAGGGGGTCAGGTTGCCGTTGCAACCTGCCGTCCAGAAGATTCTCGCCCAGATCGGGTATGCCCCGGGCCAGTACAACCCCAACTTCTGGGTGGCCCTGATGGGGGTGATTGCTGCATTCGGGATTGCCGGGGAGGGGGAACCCTCCTATGAGCAATTCTCGCACTTGTACAGCATCACGAAGTCCAAGAGTGCCGATCACGGCGGTTGATTACAGGCGAACTGCCTGAGGGCCTCCGAGCGGGGGCACTTCGTCAGCTCGGTGCCAACTTCCCAGAAGTCGTGGAGAAATCGGCGGGTACTACTCTCCGGCGATTGGGAATCGCCATCGGGAGTTTCCCGTCTGTTCCCTGTGCCCAGGACTTTCCAAATTGCCGGTAGGTTCTCTAGTAGCCGATCCGTAAACTGTATTTCTGTTTCCTTCTGATGTTTGTTTACTGATTCTCTCTCTCTTTTTTTTTTGTATTTTCTCGGTAGGCAAAATCAAGCAGCCGACCCCCTCTCAGGCTGAGATTCAGCAGCTCGAGAGAGTGAGGCTGAAGGTCCCGGCTGCCGATCGGATCTACCCCCGCTTTCTCTTTACCGACAACCTCATCAGAGCCAGGCTCGTCGACCCTGCCGAGAGTAAGTGTACTTAAACATTTCCTTTGCTTGAGTACTTCGCTTGCCGACTGACTATTTTTGATCAGTGACGGACGCAAGGAAGGCTGCCGAAGCCAAGAAAATGAGCGAGTTGTCCAAGAGGAGGCTCATGATGGGTCTGCAGGGCAAAAAACAAAGGAAACAGCCCGAGGCGCCTTCCGTCCGGCAGTCCACTGATCCCGAGGACGTAACCTT
>NC_047651.1:8511098-8585674 GCF_902201215.1 Prunus dulcis
AAAATTGATTCTTTAGAAACCCTTGTAAACTTTAGGAGTGGATCGTGCTTAGTGGATGAAGAATGGTGTGGATGAACCTAGAATCACTTCCAAACAGTTCCACTTGCGGAGTGCTTATCTTCATAAGTGATTCTGAGAGGGCCCGGTCAGAATCAGTTTTGTTGTCATTATTACATAACAAGTTTATGACCTTGGGGCTTCAAAGACATTTTCATTTTTCCTCTGCCAGTTTTGTGCAAAATTTTTCTATCAAGTTTAGGATAGATGAATGAAAGAAATTTCCAAATGGAGCCTCTGTAAAATGCCCTTATTATTCAAGGAAGTCCATTTGTACAATCAATAAATTTATCTTTCATACAAGTTTATCTCGTTTCCCACCTCTTGTGACCATTTATACTAACAACTTTAAGAACACATAACCATTGTTACTAACTCCACTAATAGTTCTGAATCATAAACTCTGCTTATTCAGCTGACTTTTCATGTTGGTTAGGATCAAGTTCTCTCTCACTAGTTCTCTTCTTGTAAGATGTGCATCAAGAAAATTGGAAAGCTTATTTGACTTTTACTGACGAGAAGTTTCTGAATCCGAGGATAGTCTCCTTCCTGCTAAGATGATGTGCTTGAATGGCTCCTTGAACTATTATATCCAGATCTTGGTAGATGCATGTCACTCAGCACATCCTAAAGAGAAGAAAAAAGATAAAATTAAAGTTCGACGAAGACATCCAAAGAAACCAACTATATTGTGAAGCCTTCAGAGGTTATATGAGCTGCAGGGTTGCATGAAATAATTTAATGGAAGTCTAGCATGAAGGGTTTGCCTGCTTTGATCTTTGATCTTCCAAGAAAGAATTATTTGTGCAGTTCCTTTAAGTACAATGCTAGATTAATGTTACAAAACTCACTTGTTTTCTGGAAATTGAGCCTTGTCTTGATAAGTATACTCCACCACCACAACCACCAAGCATGTTGTAATGCATGCTATCTTCAGCGAGTGCTCTCAATCTGTTAAGCTCAGGTAGCACAACCTTGGCAAGATCAGGTCTGTCTTTTCGCCTCATTTCAGTACACTGTAAAGATAACTTGGCAAAGCTCAAGGCTTCCTCAATTGGCCAGTCAGGAACAGCAGGGTCAAGCATCTCAGCAAAGGTCCCTAGCTCAATAGCCAGCTCAACATGATGAGCCAAACCCATCGGCGGTTTGGCAGTTATTATTTGTAGAAGCATGACCCCAAGCGAGTAGATATCAGATTTTGTTCCAAGCATGCCGGTTTGCTGATACTCTGGGTCGATATAACAGAATGTTCCAGCTGTTGACGTCATTCGATATTGAGTGACAGAGTCGGCTACTGATGGAGGAACAAGCCTGGCCAGACCTACATCACTAATCTTGCTAACATAGTTATGGTCTAGCAAAATGTTGCCGGGTTTTAGGTCACGGTGTACAAGTGGCTCTGGCTTGGACTGGTGAAGGAACAAAAGCCCAGTGGCAATTTCTGCAGAGATTCGGAACCTTAGCTGCCAAGGAATAACTGGGGTGTTACCTCGCTGGAAGAGACGGTCTTCTAAGCTCCCATTAGCCATGTACTCATAGACCAGACAGCCATACTCTGGGCAGGCTCCAAGAAGGAGAACCATGTTCGGATGTCGTATGCAGCTCAATACTTCAACCTGCATAATTAGGAAATATCAAGAAAAATACACGATAAAAAAAAAAAGGGTTAGAAGATATAAGTGCCTAGCTTGTGAAATTAAGAAATATCAGTAATCCTAGCATTTTCTATTTGAACTATTAGGCTTCCTATTGGGTCGTTGAATTCAAGATGGGAATTGCTAAATATCAGTATTTCCCCTTGTTTATGTTGTTTATGTGCTAAGAATCTGAAGAATGTGCTGTATATTTGAAGATACCAGTTAAAAGTTGGATATGTAAACGATCACAAACCTCTTGTTGGAACTGCGAATGTCCTTGCGCTGCACCTGGACGTAGAATTTTGACTGCCACTTGTGTGTGATCCAGTTCACCCCTGTATACTGGCCCATAGCCTCCTTCTCCAACCTTGTCAGTTTGTGAAAATTTATTTGTTCCTGCTTCAATCTCCTCAATTGTGTATTTCCTGTACCTTAGATTATATGCCCTTGCTTCTGTTGCCTGGTTCCTCTCTTCTGCTTCTTTAAGGGCTTTCATTTCCGCATTCCTCCTTTTATGTGCTTCCAATTCAGCAATCCTTTGAGCTGCTTCTGCCGCCTCCATGGCTGCCTTACATTTCTCTCTCTCCTTCTTTATTAGTGCCAATGCAGCTTCCTCTGTTATGTGTGCCTCATTTAATCTATGTTCCTCCTCCGATTTCCATCGGTCAAGTTCCTGTGCCTGTCATGGTTGTCATCAGAGTTCATATTGGAATGAGTCGTTTTTCGGTCTAGCTATCTGATGTTTCGCAAAATTCGTATTCTGGAGATGATAATAAAACATGAACAAATTTTATGCTCAAATAAGGTTTCACATCATACCTCATGATTTAACGTGACCGCCTCCTTGCAGGCCATTTTGTACACGTCCATTGTTTGCTTGAGCTCTAGCTTGAGCCTCCACATCTCGGCTTCCACTTCATCCTATTATTTTTAAGGCAAACTACAGATTAATACTCTGAACTAATTTTGCATGCATATGTATGTTACTGTAATAAATGCACGTCTTTTTTTGTCATGGCCTGAAATCAATTAGAACTACTTAATAAAGTTGAGCACTGCGATTTGTACTATCTCAACTAGTACAACTGAGATATATTTATCGGTTGATTCGAGATATCGGTACTTATTGAACAAATGGAAACATCTAAATCTGCTCCTGACTTAAAAATTTTAAGTTTTGGCATGCTCCAAGGCGATTAGATTCGTGGTGCTTCCAAGTTTACTTATGGTGGGAAATTGTCTTACCATGTTGTGTGATGATGACCATGATTTTCCACTTTCCATTGAGGATGATGAGAAGTCTTGTGGGGAAGAGCTCTTGTCAATAAACTGGCGTCTCGAGTAAGATGACGCAGAGCTTCGGTTGTCAAATTCTGGACTAATCGATTTTCGAGGGGTGAACATGCGATCAATACTTGGCCTTCCACTGCTCACAAACGATATATCGGTACTCTCTGGCGAATGGTCATATGAGTTGTTCATTGAAGCTCGTCCTCTTGTGAAGGGTGACCTGCATCGTGAGGTCAGTCTTCTCATCAAATATTGTATTCTATTCACATAATACCTTCATTTGAAGAGCATTTATCAGAGCTTACTTGATTTCAGTGTCATCTACCATCAGGCTATCGGGTGCAGAATGTGTCCTCTTTCCTGATTCTGCATTAATCAGAGAAACTTGAGTGAGTAAAGAGCGAAAATCGCAGGATCATTCGAGTTGGGGAAGAACATGATCAGTGCTAGAATTACAGAAAGAAATTAACCTCTTGGTTGCTGTTTACGCATGGATTGCGTACCATTTGATTCGGAAACTTTGCTGGATTGTTTATGAATTTGGTTACGAGCTTTTTTGGGTGGTGGAATGGTAGCTGTTTGCACATTGGAGATCTTGCCTTTGCCAATGACATACAGAGTGCAAAAATTCGGTACCCCTTTTATCACACAACTGGGAACATCTGTTACTTTGAAGGATCTGATGTATTTGAAACAAAATTAATGTAATGTCAATGCACGTGTAATTATTTCGTTGGAAATTCTTTGAGCAATGTAGTTTAGTGATTCGAACTGTCCGGTTCTTAGGCACACATTCACAAAAGAAATCTTTGTAAAAAGTTAGCCGAATTGAAAATACTTAGCCACGATAATCAAATAACTAAACGATTTTGAAATGGACAGTCTGAATCATTAACCAAATCCCAAATGGAATGCAAGTAAATAAAAATTACCTGAAAAAACTATGTCTTGATGGTGCACCAAGTACCAAAATCTCAATTGAATTAGAGATAACATAGTTGATGAGAGCTTTCGGTATATCGACAGCCTCAACTACGACTTCATGGCACTTTATCTGCAGCAAAGATCAAATTAAACTACCTAGGGACCGGAAACTTCATCAAATATAAAATAAAGCTGCCTACGGACCAGAAACTCACCAACTTTTTCTTGCAAAAGGAACGGAAGGGAAGAAACAGCTCTTTGGTTTCAGCATCAACCGGTTTTTTGTATACATTTTCCCCTTCCTCCCCCTCTTCGGAGACTGAAACTATGCATAGGATGAGGAAAACGGAGGATCAGAAATTCGGGAGACAGAGAAATGCAAACTATCAAGAGCAAAATTCAAATGTTTGTAAGAATATGCAATTATTTTATGTGTTTCATGTAATGGAACAATGAGTAACGTTACATGTATCATATTTGATGACTACATCTTTCTTCGGAAAGGTGAGAGCCAAATACGTGGATGAGTTGTGCATGAATTTCATCCATGTCAGAAGTATGGTCAAGGCCTGTGACTATGTACACTAATAACATGAAGATCACCCTCATGATCATGCATGAGAGAGAGAGAGAGAGAGAGAGAGAGATTTACCATGATTGGGAAGGGTATGTTTGACATGGAGGAGGGTGAGAGGTTGGCCCTTGGTGAGAAGATGATCAACAGCCCATTTGATAGCATGCTGGCTTCCTTTGTCCTTGTCTATTGCCAATGCCACCGCCTCATCTGCTGCTTTAGTTTCTGCTGTCCCTCTTCCCATTTCCTTAACTCTAATAATAATCTATGATTAATGAATCAAAATTAACTCACTCTGAAATTAATTAAGAAACTAATTAAGCAGATGACCCTGGAAGAACCTCTCAATCAATATATATATGCATGGAGAAAGCTTCTTCTATCACCTTTGCAGACAACTGGCAATGCCTTTCTATCAGCTTTGTTACTAAACCACATTACAGAAACTGATTTGACCAACAGATAATTTTTTGTTCCCTTTTCTTTTGATGTAAGAAGACAGTTTGGTTGTTGTGAGTGTGTTTTTTCTGTTCTGTTGAATTAATCATGCACTTGTTTCACACATCAATTACCCTCTGATGCGATTTGTATGGTGGCAAGATATGTCGTGGATCTTTGTTGTAATTGTCTTTGTATTTCCAAAGGAAAAAAAAAAATTTAGCCTCTAATCCGACAATTTTTGTGTGTTCGAGAAAAAAAAAGAGTTATAATGTTAGCCTTTCCCATCTATTTTTAGTTCATTTTGAAAACAGAAATAACTTTTGTGTGGAATATCTTTTTGTCACTGAAGGCAGTATAAAGTTGAAACAAAATAATAAAAGACGGAAAGGATAACTAGAAATTATATAACAGAATTTTGTTCCTTGATCCAATTTTTGTTGGATAAAAGACAGAATGATTCATGTTAAAAAAACACAAAAAAGAAAAGAAAAAAGACTGAATGATTCAGATCCCCACTTTTCACTACTTCATAATGCAACAGAAAACTCCCCAATATGCTCAATTTATTATATATCCATGAAAGTTTACATAGTAAATGTGGACAAGGCTGATTTTAATCTACAAAACAGTTTACATATGCTGCCACATTGGGGATGTGAGAATCGAATAGTGGAACTCGGGTGTCCGGGTGGGTGAATGCTATCAATCACTTGAGCTACAAATCCACAAATCCCTTGCCAGACACTTCCATTTATTCTCCAAACCAGCACAAAAAAGAATCAAAAGAATATGATATATAAAGTTCTAAAAGAATCAAAAGAATATGATATATAATGTTCTAAAAAGAATCAAAATATTAAGATACACAGTACAAGGAGCTACAACAAGAATCTCAGAAACAAGCTTCTTTCTTCAGCAAGTTAGCAACACAAGGGACATATAATCAACCCATTTTCATTGCACACTGAGCACTTGTCTGACTGGCCCTCTTGGCCAATCACTTTGCAGCTGCCACTGCATTTGAAACAAACCACAAATCGAACTCCATCACAAGCTTCACACGGGCCAATAGACCGATCGATCGGGACTCCATGGAAGAGTGGCTTAAGCTTTCCTTGCTCATGAAGCGTCAAAACCTCCTCTGCTCCACCAATATATCTCCCCTTTATGAAAAGCTTAGGAGGCACTGCTTTACAGTCCAAAACTTGCCACAGCTCTTCTCTGAATTCCATGTGCATAGACACATCCCGCTCGTAAAACACCACCCGAAAGCTCTCCAAAAGAAACCGAACGCTGTTGCAGTCATCGAAGGTCTTTCGAATACCTCGAAGGGTTGTTGAGTACAGAATTACTGATGAATCCGAACTCCCAGGCACACACTTCTCCTCGAAGCACAATAGAGGTTCTTCATTTGAAGGCGGCTCCGGCTCCGGCTCTGGCTCAACTACATTGGATTCAAGATTCTGTTTTTCGCTTCTTCTTGATATTCTCTCTGCTTCACTCAACTTCATATATTCCATCACGGCTTGCTGAAAGGCTGCGAGTAGGTTCGGGTCAAAGAGGCTACCGGAGTTTAAGTCCGGTCTGCGAAAAGATGAGATGTCAATCTCCGAGAAAGGGATTTGTCTACCACGATCCGGCCCGGGCAACGATTCTTCTGAAGCTTCAAGAGCTCTGTTTTCCCCCAAATTGTGCTCTGTTCTCATCAAATTTTCCTTGAATGCCATTGAGTTTTTTGCCTTCATTTTTGGCCGGATGTTTTCCTTGTCGTCCAAATCATCCTCAGGCCCTGATTCTTCATCTTCAAGGTCTTTCATAAGCTCAGCGACGTCAATAACATCAGGCTCTTGCTCGGTCAAAACATTCTCTTTCATTTTCTTCTGCTCTGTTTCCATGGAAACCAACTGGGCCTGAACTTTGAGATCTGAGATCTTGGGATAAGAATCTACATAATACCCATCTGACGCACTTACCTGAAGAATTCGATCTTGTGGCTTCAAATACCCAGCAGGCCGGATTGACTTCAACTTCTTCAGGAACTTTCCTTTCACTCCCTTCATTGTTGCCCAGCAAAGCTTCCAAAATCTGAACCAAGAAAAGGATGCTTCAAACCAGAAATGGATTATTTTTGAAGTTTGAAGAGAGGTCAGAGAGATTGAGAGATGACAGTGAAGAAGCTGTGTGAGCTAAGCTGCTTCTTCTCCACCTTGACCTTTGGTGCTTACAGACACAGCGCTTTCCAACTTCAACGGCTACAAAGTTTTTTTTGCCATTTTAAAATTCGAAAACGTTGGAAGCGATCCTGTGCGGCCAGGAACAGGATAAGAGAAGACCATAGCTTATAGTTGTACGCCACGTGGTTATTATGGCGCACAATGTTACGTTAGAAAAGTTGAAAGACACGTGTCTGGCACGGAGGCTATGAGGTGTTCACGTTGTGATGCACTGGTGAGGTAGCGGAAGTGTGCGGCTAACGGTCATAATAATTGACAATTGGGGCCACTTGAGTCGAGTGTGCACAATTTCTCGTTTGCTTTAATCACTTGTTTTTTCCACTTCCTTGATAAGGAGAAACTTTGTCGTAAATCGTGTGGATAATCATTATTTGAGATGTTGGATTTGAGCTAGATTGATGATAATGATCTGAATGTGAACCATTGGGACAATGTCTTGTTTTTCTTTAGAAGAAATTTTATTACTTAGAACACGAATCGCAATAGGGCAATTAAATAAAACTAAGCTCAATATATTTGTTGATGTCAGTCTCCTAATTAATCAAGGAGATTTACTTCCTTGATTAATTAAGAAATTTACTTTTCTATTTTTTATATAAGTGATAAATCATTGCACAATTATGAGATACTTTTCTAATTCTTTACCATATCTAATTCCTTGTATAACCTTCATATGTAAACTCCTATATATACCTCTTTATGGAGAAGAATAAAGAACAACCCAAAGTATTCAAACCATATTCATATTTTAGCAATACTCAGGTTCCAGAAATTTAGGCATAGTTCTTTTTAGGTAAGGAAAAAAATGATTTATATTGTAAATAATGGATGGCTCACATGTTGAAAATGAGGAGCAACATTGAGTGAAATACCATGTTTTACGGAAAGATGAAGACTTATATGCTTAGTTTCTATTCACAAATAGTAATAAGCAATTATGAGTTAATGTTGTTGAGTGAATGCTCTGGTTGTGAAGCATATATCATCTGCCTATAAATAGAGGCAATTTTCAGGCTTTGATACATACCAATCCGAAGAGAAAAGAAAGAGAAATCTGAGAGTTAGAAAGTTTTATTTGAGAGAGAAAATTCTATCAATGTAAAACCATAAGAACAAATACAATTCCACCCTAATATTCAGTGGTACTTTCATACTCTGTCTATTTTATAACAATTTATTATTATATTTCCTTTTTTTATATTCTGACAATATGGGCAGGCACTCAATTAGCTACCAATCCCATTTTTCATCCAAGAACAAAGCATATTCAGGTTTCTTATCACTTCATCTACGAATTAGTTTCCGAAGGTTTCTTGTGAATTCATTTTGTTAATTCTTCCAATTAGTTTGCAGATATACTTATCATAGGGCTCTTAACTCCAATTTTCTCTTCCTTTCGGTCCAAGCTCATGTGTACTTCATCCCCATCAGCTTGAATATCCCAGGATTCTTTCCCTTACTTGCTAGCTGTATATATTGTTTACTTTGACTTTAGGATGTGATTATATTGCCTTGATTCCATCATCTTTACAATTCTCAACACTTGACACGTGTCAATGAACATAACCATCGTTCCACAAAATATTTCTATTTCTGTAAGGGTACAAGAAGTCAAATCCATTAATAGTACCTTGCTGTGGAAAATTTACAGCAATTAAGGCATCAAACTCGTATAATTTGGCATGTGATGTGCTTTACTGAACTGAAAGTAGCTCTTCTCTAGAATTATGAAGGATTTCTACTTGTAAGTTGTTTATGCATGTCAACTCAAGATCCTGTGAGAGAGAAACAGAAGAGAGCCATTATGTTAAAGGAGGGGAACATAATTAATATCCCTTTCTTTGTAGTTGATCCATTGCCTTGAGTCCAATTTTCAAAAAAAGAGGTGTCAAATGGACTGGGCCGGCCTGAGTACGGCACGAGCACAGCCCGCTTAAGTAAAACTCAATACGGCATGACTCGTATCTTTGGGCTCTGCCAGGATGAAGTAACTAGGTCCAATAGGTCGGGCCGGGCCGTGCTACCTAGAAATCCAAAGAACTAGCTTGTTTAAAGCCCATTTATTAAACTATACTTGTTCTAGAGAAAAAAAAAATTAATATTATTACACATATATCTTAAATTCAAGTCTATTTCTTTTCACTAATAATATATATTAAAAATTATTATTTTCTTTATATATAAAAAATAATGATTTTGTTTTTCAAGTTTCAATTTTTAAAACCCAAATAATAATCTAGCAATTTTCTATTTAAATGTACTTTAAAGAAAGTTATTGACCTCTGTTTTTTCTTTTTTTAAAATAATTTTTTTAATAAATAAATTTTATTAGTATATACATAATTATAAAAAATATTTAAATGAAGTTGTGAAAAAAAAATTATAAAAAAAATACAATACATAAGTCAATTTTGGTTGGGCCCATATCAGTCCTTTCAGTGACCCGACACAAGACTGATTCGAACCCATATGGGCTTGGTCCGTGGATTTAGGTCAGGATTGATGATTTTCTAAATGGATGGGCCCGACACGGCTCACTCTACCCTGACTAGTTAGGTGTATCTTTAAGCTCCAACACATATTTGAAGCTTGAAGTCTCTCCCCACTCCACTTTGATAGATTCTCATAAAACCACAAAAGAATGTGACTTGTAAGTCTCAACACCAAGCTTATTCTTGAGATGAATATGAGTACTCTAGAGATGGTAGTGCTAGCAATTCTCTCCCTAGAGCAGCCGATTTTAGCTTCACAGAATACAAGATCTGGATCTCAATCTCTCAATCTCAAATATGCCCCAACTCTAATGTGACGAGATGTATAAAGTTGCTTTTATAATGATCTAACATGTGCGAGACCTATATCCCCCCCTGTGGCCGTCCATGCCTTGTTATTGTGCTTATTGGACTTTACTGGATTTAAGTTGTCATACAATTTCAATTACAAGTACAATGGTTCTAAGCCCAGTGAACCTAAAACCCCGAAGTTGGTATGCTGGTTCCGAAAAATGGCTAATGAGTCGTAATAGTATAACTTGAGATCAATATGACCAAAATGGTTTTTCTAGTCCTTGTGATTGATACTAGGGGTGGGCATTCAAACCAGCAAACTGGAAAGCAGAGTCGAACTGCACCGGAAAAAAAAACCGAGTTGACCGAAACGTCATCAATTGGTCAAAAACCGAAACGGACCAGTTAGGACTGGTTTTGGTTCCGGTTCTATGTCTTCAAAAATCGAACTAGGCCGAACCGAACCGGTCAAATTAAAAAATATATAATTTCAATATTTATTTATATTCAATGCTATATTTTTAATGACAGGACCCGACCCAATTTTTGCTTTGGAAACCGAGCCGAATCCTGTGCGTGTCCGACACCTGGCAAATGTCGGGCATGAATGACCTTTTTACCCCTTCCTTTATGAAATTTCTTAAAATTTGCTTCCGACTTCTGCCGAAAATTCGGCAGAGTCTCCCCTGTATTTTGACCATACCCAAAGTCTTCCACCTGTCAAACAGTCTCAAAAATCCTACCAACAGCCAGACTAAATCAACAATAGATTTCAACCTCAGTTCCTTATGTTCAACAAGATATCAGAGCAGTTCTATATAGATTTACAGGATTTACAAAGAAATTACAACGAGTTCCTACACTTTGGTGGTGGGACGGGAGCTAGGATATGGCCTGGGTGGTTCCCTCCCTTCTTCTACGGCTGCTGGGGGCGAAAAACAGGTTAAAAATTGTGAGTGGACAAAAATAATGTTAGAGAAAACCATTTAGAACATAATAACCCCCGTTTGAAAAACATAGGGATATAAAACTATAATCTGCTCATAATCAACTCGAGATATTCAATTAAACGTAAATAAACATAATTACATAAATGTTCACATAATATGCACAATATATTCGAGTAACATATACGGAGTATTAAAAATACTGATAGAAATGCATGAAATAATAACTGTATTAAAAAACTTAAAAATTCTTTAAAACTGCCACCTAATTGTACCCCTGATAGCCGTCAATTCCCTGGCAGGTCTCGGGCGTCACACAGGCTACCCGAGCCGCAAACTGGCGAAATCAAGGGACTATGATCAGCCTGATCCGCCGGCAGGTCCTTGATGACACCAAGTCACTCGAGTCGCTCAGGCAGGATGCAGGGGACCGTAGTCAGCCTGATCAGCAATCCTGGCAGGTCTCGGGGACACAGAGCCGCAATCCTGGCAGGTCTAGGGACACCAAGTCTGCCGAGCCGCAAATCCTGGCACTCAAGGTTCGAGCGTCCCCGAAACTCGTGAGGCAAGTCAAGTGCACTGACTAACTAAAATCGGACCGGACGTTCGTCGACACCGGTCCAACTCTGGGTAATCACCAAATAGAGAGTGGGTACATGGTGGTCTAAAATAACTGTTTCTGATAAAATCTGATATCTTCTGTACTCTGGTGAAACTGAGCTAAATTATTATTTTCTGTATCAAAACTCTCTAATCTGTTTATTCGGCTCATTTTCATAAAAACAAATAAAGATATTTCACAATAAAATTCATGTTATATCACTTATTCAAGATCAAATATAAAATATAATTATAAAATCTTTTTAAGAAAGAAAAGTCCACTCACTGCTGGTCCGAGCTAGCTGGACCTCTCGAAGGTCCCTCTTGTGGATTAGCTGGACTCCTGGTGCCTCACTCGACTGATTTGGTTGAGAAACGGAGGAGATCGAGAGGAGAGAAGTTCGGGTGACTTCCGTCGGAAATCTGCAGTTTCCGATCGTTTCCAGGCGTCCCACGGCCGGCGACTGGTCGGGGAAGATCGGCGAGACCGAGGCGGAGGTGACGGTGCCCTTGCCGGAGATCGAGCCGCCCTGAGGTGGCGACGGGAGCGACTGGAAGGGAGGGGGGCTAGCTGGTCGCGCGCGGGAGAGAGAGGAAGGAGAGAGAGAGAGCTGACGCGGGGAGAGAGAGAAACAGGGATAAAAATCTGACTTTTGTCCAAATTACCATTTTGCCCTTCGCGATGTTTTGATCGTAATTTCTTCGTTAAAACTCCGATTTGGGTCTACTCCGTGTCTACGGACTCGTTTCGCCGTGCTCTACGCAACGGCACAAACGAAATTCCCAAATTCATCCCCGATCAAAAAGTCAAATTTTCCTCTATTAAAATATGCGAGGGCAAAATCGTCTTTTGGGTAGAATAAAGAAATCTTAATTTTTTAGATATTTTGGTTTGGGTTCTTACATTTAATCTCATAACTAATATTTATTTAAGTTCAATTTCAAAACATCTCTCTCTTCTAGCTTTAATATTTATTTTTATATGAAATTGAATAATTTATTAATTTTCAAGTCAAAAAAATAAAATTTTAGTTGAAAATTGTATTAAAAAATAATTAAAAATAATAATTTTAATAATTCGGTTCAAAACTGAACAGGAACCGGTTCAACCCTAACCAGACAGTTTTTTTAATTTTTTTAATTAAAGCCGAACCGAACGAAACGAGATGAATAGTACCGAATCGGTTCTAATTAGAGACAAAAACCTGTCCAAGCCGAATCATGCCCACCCCAATTTGGTACTAATTTTGGGCTAGCTTGGTAAACCTTGGGTTGTTGTTGGGGGAGTATCAAATAAGTTTACCTTTTGTACACCATTGGAAGTATTATGGTCCTTATAATCGGTGCCCGTCAGGGCCTTTTTGTGCTTTTAATGGCTGTTGTAACTGGGCTTGTAAAAATGGCCCAAGCCCAATTAGCTAGCCTAAATTCGGTCTTATTTTTTGAGTTACGGGCCAACCTAGCCTTGTATTATGGGCTGATAGGCGAGCTTGGCCTGGGTCTTTTGCGTAAAGAGTAGGACTTGGGCTACAATTCCTAAGCCCATGAATGATACGCCCCCAGCCCAATATTTAAATTAATAAATAATATTTTTTATAAATTAAACTAATATTAATCATGCTTTGTATTTAATTAGAAGATTTAAAAGAATATAATGACCCATTAAATATAACATTAATTACCATTTTACAGGACAAAAAAGCCCGTAATTGGGTAGGCCCTAAGCTAACCCTAAGCCCGACCCATTTTACAAACAAGCCTTCAAGGTGATTTTTATTAATGAAACATCTCCATATGGTTTGGGGGGAAAAAAATAAATAGGGTTGTTTAGTGTATTTACCGAATGTGATAAATTGAGCCCAAGGGGTTTAATTAGAATTTCCTCGTTCTTTCTCGATTCAGTGAACCGTGTATTAGATAGATTGCTGCTATTTTCACTGACCTGTCCTATTTCCCCACCACCTTATCTTCCCACCCACTATGTAAATTTGAAAAAACACAATCCTATCTTTGTTAAAAATCGGCTCACATAAAGATGCAAGTGTCGCAGGAGGCGATCGGTCACCAAGTATGTGCAACTGGTCGTTTTGAAGCATAGTCGAAATTCTGGAAAAAAACATAGAAAGCGATCGATTGCTAGGGAATTGCGACTGGTCGTTTTCAGACAAATTACACGCCAGTGAGTTTTCCTAAATGCGACTGGTCGTCGTCATTCTAGGTTGATTTTTCCACATGTTTTTCAGGTTCTACAATTGTTTTGGTGTTATAGAACTAGAATAATCAGAGTATGAGAAGTACCACTGAAATATTATGAGTGAAATTATATTTTTCTTTGTGGTGTTTACATTAACAGAATTTCTCCTCAGATAGACTTCACTATTTCTTTTCTTCTCTGACTCTGACTCTATTCTCTTCTCTGATTCGTATGTGTTTACAAACAGAAATAATGCCTATTTATAGGCAAAGCAAATAGCTTCTAAGGGAGACATAATGATTTCTCCCCAACATCATAATTCCATCTTTTGACTAATACCCCAAATCTATATCTATGTGGGCTTCACTTCTTTATAACACTCCCCCTTGAAGACCACATGTCCCTAGATTGGTTGCCTCATTAAAACATTGCTTGGAAAAATCCAGTGGGAAAAAACCTAAGCGAAGGAAAAAGAGTACAACTTTTTTTGGGACATAAGGGTAATGCGCTCATGTTGCCTCGTTAAAACCTTGCTAAGAAAAACCCGAGTCAAAGGAAAAAGAGTACAACGAGCATATGTCCTGTGTTAGAGGAGTCTTGAATGCTCCCCCTGATTTTGCATGCTCCAACTTGATTGCTTGAAGAGTTGTCGTAATCCGATGCCATGCACTAATTTTTGGAATGTACATTTTGGCAATGATTTGGTGAAGAGATCTGCCAGGTTATCGCTTGAGCGGATTTGTCTGACTTGGACTTTTTGACTCTTCTGGAGCTCATGTGTGTAGAAAAACTTTGGTGATATGTGCTTGATCCTGTCACCCTTGATATACCCTCATGTGATCTGAGCAATACAAGCTGCATTGTCCTCATTCAAGATTGTTGGAGTGTCTGTTGCTGAGGGTAGGGCACATGTGCTTCGGATGTGATGGATCACCGACCTTAACCAAACGCATTCACGACTGGCTTCATGGAGGGCAAGTATTTCTGAGTGATTGGAAGATGTGGCCACTAGTGTTTGTTTCGTTGAGCGCCATGAGATTGCAGTTCCTCCACATGTAAATACATACCCAGTCTGTGATCGTCCTTGATGTGGATCAGAGAGATATCCTGCATCAGCATAACCAACAATACTCTGGGCGTTGGTCGATTCACTGGAATAGAATAAGCCCATGTCTGTTGTCCCACGAAGGTATCGTAGAACATGTTTGATGCCGGTCCAATGTCGCCTTGTTGGAGCAGAACTGTACCTTGCTAACAGATTTACTGAAAATGATATGTCTGGTTTGGTACATTGTGCTAGGTACAATAAAGCACCTATTGCACTAAGATATGGTACTTCTGGACCAAGGACCATTTCATCATCCCCTTTTGGACGATATGGGTCTTTCTTAGTGTCAAGCGACCGAACGACCATTGGAGTGCTAAGTGGATGGGCTTTATCCATGCCAAACCGTTTCAATACTTTTTCAGTATAAGTTGATTGATGCACCAAAATTCCATTAGCACTGTGTTCAATCTGCAAGCCAAGACAATATTTTGTCTTTCCAAGGTCTTTCATCTCAAACTCACGTTTGAGATAATCAGCAGTCTTGTGAAGCTCTTCAGAAGTTCCAATTAGATTCATGTCGTCGACATATACTGCCACTATCGCAAATCCAGACTCTGATTTCTTAATAAACACACATGGGCAAATAGGATCATTTGTGTATCCTTCCTTCAGTAAATACTGACTGAGACGATTGTACCACATTCATCCAGATTGTTTTAGCCCATATAATGATCTTCTCAATTTAATTGAGAACATGCCCCGTGGTTTATTTCTGGCTGCTTCAGGCTGCTTGAATCCTTCTGGGACTTTCATGTATATATCTGTATCCAATTCTCCATACAGATATGCGGTAATGACATCCATGAGTCTCATTTCAAGTTTTTCTGAAACCGCCAAACTTATTAAGTAACGGAATGTAATTGTGTCCATTACTGGAGAGTACGTTTCCACATAATCAATTCCAGGCCTTTGTGAAAAACCTTGCGCAACGAGTCGCGCTTTATACCTTGAGATCTCATTTTTCTCATTGCGCTTTCTTGTAAATACCCACTTGTAACCTACAGGGTTCACATTGGGTGGAGTTGGAACAATATGTCCAAAAACACTCATTTTTTCCAAAGAATTTAATTCTGCCTGGATTGCATCTTTCCACTTAGGCCAATCTTGCCTCTGTGTACATTCATTAATAGAGCACGGCTCAATATCATCATCTTTTATGATCTCAGCAGCCACTGAGAATGCAAATATATCATCGATGATCATCTCATTTCTATTCCACAATTCATCAGTGGACGTATAATTTATGGAGATTTCTTGACTTTCAGGTACAGTTGCCACTCCAGGGGCACTTGTCTCACCAATGACGTTTTCCTTTTCAGGAAGTACCTGTCCCTCTTGGGGGGCATTTGAATTATGAATTGTGGGCTCTCCATTTATTTCATTTGGATTCATTTTGGCCATCAACTTCCTCTTTCGGGGAACTGAATCCTTTGAGCCTAGTGGTCTGCCACGCTTCAGGCGTGCAGCAGATGAACCATTTGCTGGCACATTGCTTTGTCCATTATGGACATCAATCCGTGCGGGTGCATTTGCAGCTGGGATATGAGATTTCGTCACCTTTGCTGCATCATTAAATGCATCTGGCATCTGATTTGCAATACTTTGGAGGTGAACGATCCTTCTCACTTCGTTTTCGCATTGAGCAGTATGAGGATCGAGATGAGACAATGTGGATACATTCCATGATAATTCATGTCGTTCTTCAGGAATGAGTTTGCCTTGTTCTTTAGACACAGATTTTTCTCCCCCTAATAGTGGGAAGATTGTCTCATCAAAATGACAATCCGCAAACCGTGCGGTAAAAATATCACCCGTCAGGGGTTCCAGATATCTGATGATAGATGGTGAATCAAAACCAACATAAATTCCCAATCTGCGTTGAGGGCCCATCTTAGTACGTTGCGGTGGTGCAATGGGCACATATACCGCACACCCAAAAACTCTTAAATGTGAAATGTTTGGTTGATTCCCAATACGAGTTGTATTGGAGAATATTGATTGTTGGCGACGGGCCTCAATAGCACAAGTGATGCTGCATGTAAAATGGCATATCCCCAAGCAGAAACTGGCAACTTTGTTTTCATTAGCAAAGTGCGTGCTATCAATTGAAGACGCTTAATTAAAGCTTCTGCCAAGCCATTTTGAGTATGCACATGGGGAACAGGATGTTCAATGTCAATGCCTAGTGACATGCAGTAGTCATCAAAAGTCTGAGATGTAAATTCACCAGCATTATCGAGTCTGATTGACTTAATGGGATAATCTGGGAATTGGGCTCGTAATTTAATTATCTGAGCCAAAAGCCTAGCAAATGCCATATTCCGAGTAGATAAAAGACAAACATGTGACCATCGGGTAGATGCATCCACCAAGACCATAAAGTACCGAAATGGTCCACATGGGGGATGAATAGGTCCACAAATGTCCCCTTGAATTCTCTGCAAAAATGATGGAGACTCAACATCAACCTTTGGTTGTGATGGTCTGATCACCAACTTCCCTTGTGAACAAGCTTGGCAAAAGATGTCACTTGATAACATAATGTGTTTAGTCAACAAGGGATGTCCTTTAGAGTTGGTGATGATCCTGCGCATCATGGTGGATCCAGGATGACCCAACCTGTCATGCCAAAGCTTAAAAGCATTTGAGTCAATGGACTCTTGGTCCATGACACTATGTGCCTCAATTGTCCGTATGGTTGTATAATACAACCCTGATGAGAGCGCACAAAGCTTCTCCAGTATACGCTTTTGGGTATCACTGGAGGTAATGCAAAGATATTCCATGTTTTCCTCTTTCTTTGTTTCAACATGGTAGCCATTCAAACGTATATCTTTGAAACTCAACAGATTTCTTCTGGAGTTAGATGAATACAAAGCATCTGGAATGGACAGTATTGTTCCATTTGGTAACATAATTTGGGCTATTCTTGAGCCTTCAATCAGATCTGCAGGACCTGATATGGTTGTTACCTTTGCTTTTGTAAGCATTAATTTTGAGAAATACTTCCGATCTTGAAGGATCGTATGAGTAGTCGCGCTGTCTGCGAGACAAATATCTTTGCCATAGCCTTTGTTTTGAGGGCATCCATAATTTACATCCATGCCTTCAAATAAGTAAAATAAGCTGAATCAATAAAAAGAAAACATTTCCACTTTTATTGGATTGAAATGAAAATTAAACAACACTTCAGCTAATACAAATAGTACATTAAGAAATTTAATCTAATTCGGACCCATAAGCTTCATTCCCTCTTTCAGTAACAAAATCAGAAACATCCAGATGCGTCTTGTTTAGCTGACGCGATATTTCTGATGAGCCATCTGTGGCTGGCGGAGCATGATCAATGTAATTTATCTCCACTTTCCTGTTCTTAAGTGAAGCTTGATAGAGATCCGCCAAATGCTTGGGCGTACGACATGCGCGCACCCAATGTCCCTTTGCACCACATCTGTGACAAGTGCTTTCAACATTTCTAGGCACATGGCTCATCTGTGCCTTTCCCTTATTACGGGATGCATTTTTGCCATTCGTGGATGGACTGCTCCTTGGACCTAAACCCTCTGAACGAGCACCACGATCTTTTTCTGCTTCCTTGCCAGCGGCCACGCTTGCCCCCTCGCCCACGTTTGTGGATACTGCCACGAGATGAAGTGGCATTCACTTCCTGAGATGCAGCATTTATTTCAGGAAGTGGTGCTGAGCCCGTTGGGCGAGATTGGTGATTCTTTAATAAGAGCTCATTATTCTGCTCAGCTAACAAGAGGCAAGATACAAGTTCCGAGTACTTCTTGAAACCGCTATGTCTGTATTGCTGCTGAAGGAGGACATTTGAAGCATGAAAAGTGCTCAGAGTTTTTTCGAGCATATCCTCCTCAGATATATTTTCCCACATAGCCTCATTAATGAGGTAATTTTGTGCATAGCAGAGTTATACTCGGACACTGACTTGAAATCTTGAAATCTCAAGTGAGTCCATTCGTATCTAGCTCTTGGGAGAGTCACCATCCTCTGGTGATCGTATCTTTCACCTAGAGCTTTCCATAGAACCAACGGTTCATCAACCACCACATATTCGCTCTTCAGCGCTTCATGGATGTGGCGGCGAAGAAAGATCATGGCCTTCGCATTCTCTTCAGGCGAAGCATCATTCTCATCTACAATTGTTTGTCCGAGGCCATTGGCTCGTAGATGGATTTTGGCATCCAGGACCCATGATAAATAGTTGTCCCCGGAAAGGTCCAAGGCAGCAAACTCTAGTTTTGCCAAATTTGCCATCCAAAACTTTAGGCTCGAGATCTGGGACATTAAGCCACTTATTAATAGGAATTTCAGGCCCTCATTATTCAGGTATATTAATTGATGATAAAAATAAAGTGCTATGAATTTGCTGGTATGGACGATAAACCCGCATCATACCTTAAATAAAATTAAATGTGCGGTAAAGTAAATTCATAAAGTAAATTGCTTGCTGTATGGACGTTAATTCCGCACCATACTTTAAATAAAAGTAAATGTGCGGTAAAGTAAATTCATAAAGTATGAGAGTTAATTCCACATCATACTTTAAATAAAAGTAAATGTGCGGTAAAGTAAATTTATAAAGTATGAGGGTTAATTCCACATCATACTTTTAAGTAAAAGTAAATGTGCTTGTACGGGCACTAATTTTGCTCCATACTTTTAAATAAAAGTAAAGGCAGCTATGTGGACGATAAACTCACGCTACACTTTTAAATAAATATTGCCGTATGGGTAATAAACCTACTCCATACCATAAATAAAATAAATGTGAAGATAAAAACCACCATCTAATATATATGAAGTGCATAACATATCATATATTGTGGGCAATATAACTGCGCCACTATTCAAGATATAATAGATGAGTTTTAAGATCACACCATCATTTTATTACGATAATTTATGTTACAATGCGATAGGTAATAAAAATTACACCACCATAAAATAACAGGCTGGTGTATAAAAACTGCACCATTCCAAATTACGTTACAAAGAAGTAAATTAAACAAGCATAGATGAAACAACATAAACATTGTGAGAACACAAAAACGAAAGTTTGCATGTTGTCGTAGTAGTAAAGTGAGAGTAGATATATGACAGAGATGAGACAGAGAAATAACCACATAGTGTTGAGCTGAGAAAAATTCAGAAATATAAAGGAGAGACTATTGTGTTGATAATGTGTTATAGAATTACAAATGGGTAAATTTATTTTAAAATTTTGAAAATATAATGTATAGAAAAAGAGGAAATTAAAATTTTGAAAATATAATGTATAGGAAAAGAGGACAGATGACAAATGGGTCATAAGAAAATATCATTTACTGCTCATCCTGAAACAGAAACAGAAGAAGAAACAGTGATAAGTATGTGATCAAGAATCTGATATATAAACACACTCTCAAATGAGTCATCGTCTCCACAGCGTCCTCCTCGGCACCACCATACGCACCCATCGCTCCATTCCACCCCACCTAATTTCCAGGTTCCTCGCATGCCAAATCTCTTGGGCTCTACGTGTTTGTTTATATGCTTTATTTATACAGTTTTGGGTTCTGCGTTTTGTTTGCAGGGCTTGGTTTTGTAGCGGTAGTTTCAGAAACCAGACCCACATGGAAAGCAATGCTTCTTGTGAGGCGGTTGTGGGTGACTCTGAGCTCTTGGTTAAAAAAATGGCTGCTATTTGTAATGCCGGTCCCGCCAAACTCCAGGTTGCCCACCTCATTCCCTTTGTTTTTTTCTTTTTCAATTCTTATGAAGCATATGTTTGATACCCAATTCTTTATTTTTCTTCGACCAGAAAAAGATTCATTATTTTTCTTATTTAAAGTTTTTTGGGTTTTTTCGGTTGGAAATTTATGCTCAAATTTTGTGTGTTGTGTTTTAAATAACAACAAAGTAAGATAATTGAGACCATTTCTTCCATTGAATTTTTTTTTTTTTTTGAATGCGCAGATTCCATTATTGTTTCTAGAGGGAATTTTGTTTATGTAATTTTCATGTCAGGTAATAGCAGATTTTGATGGCACACTAACAAAGTACCGGGTCAATGGTTGTCGGGGACAAAGTAAGTGTTTTGTGGTCTTTGAACTTTATTCTTTGTTATCACTATCCGTTTGAAAGATTTATTTATTTTATTTTTGATATTCATTGATAACAAGAGTAGGCAGTCATGGTCTTTTGCAACAGGAGAATCCGGAATATGATAAGAAAAGGCAGGAATTATATGAACATTATCATCCGTTAGAATTCTCCCCGACAATTCCAATTGAAGAGAAAACTAAGCTTATGGAAGAATGGTATTTCGCCTACTTAATTGAATCTTAAGGACACTGCCCGGGATTGAATCAAAATGAATTCTTGTGTTGTTATATGCTTCTGGGTAGCCTCTATTAGTCTATTTTTTATTATGATCACCTACCTGGCATGAAGTGGTTCACCTGAAAGTTCATGTTCATATGGAGCTATAACAATGTTACCTCAGTCCAAGGAGCTATAATATGTTACCTTAGTCCAATAATTGGATTTCAGATCACATTAATACTGATTGCATGGATACAGGTGGACAAAAACTCATGGTCTCTTAATTGAGGGAGGCCTTACCTATGATGGAATAAGGCAATCTGTCGCTGACTCCACAATTGCTTTTAGGGAGGGTGTTGTTGAACTATTTGAGTTTTTGGAGGTAAGTTTAATTTTGCTGCAATAATTATGTGAGTAACTGGCTAAATATATGTCCTGGGATAGAAAGAATCCATTGAAGATTTCGGTCTGTTTAATGTTTGAGTTCATTTGTAATGAATTAGTTTATGTTGGCTTGGTCATGTGTTCTCTGATGCAACGTCCTAAAACTAACTCAATCTAATTTTTTTCCTATCATTTTTTAAGTGGAAAACAGAGAAAAACTTATTTTCATTAAGCTATTCCATTACTGTTTCCCTCTACCCACATTTGCAGGAAAGAGACATTCCCATTCTTATATTTTCTGCTGGACTTGCTGATATCATAGAGGAGGTTAGTTAAGTTTTGTGGCCATATTTCTTGCCATTTTAAATTTCTAAGTCTAATTTGCAACTTTCTTGTGCATTAATGCCTTTTCTTCTCATTGTTCCAGGTCCTTAGGCAGAAGATTCACAGACTTTTCAAAAATGTGAAGATAGTCTCCAATCGAATGATATTCGATAATAATGGTCACCTTGTATCTTTTCAAGGTATCCACTAATGCTGAATTGTTTTCACACTATAAAGAGAAATTATAAAGATAATGTCCTACTATGGTATGTCAGAAACAAGTTGTTCTGAAGAAAATATGTTTTGTGTTTATTTAAAACTTGTTTGTTTTTATGTCCAATGTCAAGGCTGACAATATGGGTAGGCATCCCCTCTCCTGAACCCACCAAACCTTAGCTGGTCCAAAACCTAGGACTTGAAACACATCCTTGCATTTAGAAGAGGGCTGGCTTATGCTACATTGCTGCTAGGCTCTCTAAGGCCATTGGAAAATGGCACTAATGTACAATTTTCACTTTTTTTTTTTTTTTATCTTTCATTTGTTTAAATAAATTTTATCATTTTTTCCTCAACACAAAAAAAGTAATGTATGCAAATAGAAGTAATTATTTGGTGAAGTTTTGTTTTTATTCCGGTGAGTTATTTTGGTATTAAATGAAAGCTGGGTACTTCATAAGTTAATGGTGCTTGTGCAGTCTTATATGGTAATTTTGTCTTAATATTTTTTTTGGTTTGGTTCAAGCCCCTTACTACTATGAGGTCCATTCTTGACAATGCGGTGGTATATGTTCGTACCCTGATTTTTTTTTACTTGATTTTACAGGGAAGACGATTCATAGTCTGAATAAAAATGAGCATGCTCTGGATATGGCTGCTCCCCTTCATGATCGATTAGGTGATAATATAGATGCGTCTACTTATGAGAATGCCTCAGTCAAGACTAGAAGAAATGTGCTGCTTCTGGGTGATCACATTGGTGACCTGGGAATGTCTGATGGCTTGAACTATGAGAATAGAATTTCCGTGGGATTTCTGTAAGTAATAATTTATTGTACTGCATACTTAATATATATGATAGAATTGACGAGTTATGAATCTGAGAGTAACTTATTTCATAATTCAGTACTCATGTTAGCTTATCTTTCAAGCAACTTCTTCAATAGCAAGTAGAATGCAAAATGGATCTCTTGACAATATATTCTTCATTTCAGAATATATTGTTCTAAATCTGCAAAGAATTTGGAGTAAAACTGTATTTAATTAGTTACTTGTGAAACATCATTGTCAACTCTTATGAGTTCAGGCTGCTTCCAAAGTGGTGTATAGCTAAACCCTAATGTCATAAATATTCTTTAAATTTTGATTTCTGTAATCCCAATATTAAGAACTGTTTTACTCTAGTCCTTTGATGTTCTATATCCTGCTTCTGCACTGCATCATGTTTTAAATTCCCTGGCATGGATGCTTCATTTCCAAACGTTTTGTTGTTCTAAAATTTAATATGCTTGCTATTGAGAAGCAGTTCCGTTTTCAATGTTTTTCTTATATGTTTTAGCAACTCTACCATAGTCCGTTTAGATGGTTTAAAAAGGGGGAAAGGGCAAATTCTTTACTTATTCATTGTCACATTTTGTTAAACATAAACAGGGCAAATGTTATGCGTGTTCACCTTTTGTCACATTATAAACAGGGCATGTGAGTGCACTCACACAAAAATCCTATACTCCACATTTTTTTTTCTTTGTTCGGTTTCTTTTGTTCCTTATCTTTACGTAATGGTATTTTTAATTAAAGTCGTAATTAAAAGCCTGAAATATATATATGACTGAATGTAAAACTTTTCATAATTTTAGCAGAACAGGAAACATAATAAACAGGGTTAGTTGTAAGGATGAATATGCTATCAACATTAAATATGAGTGGCTTGCTTGAAGAGAAAGTCAAACTGGTATGGTGGATCAAAACCTGGTTAACCCGGGGGATTATCCATTTTTCGGTTTTCAAGAGATGTGTTTTTCAACAATCCTTTACAGCATATAATTTCAGTATTTTGACATTTTAGCCCATTCCAACTGGCTCACTTTTACAGTAGAGTACACGAAAGCCATATTTTTATGGTTCTAATCGTGTTAATTAATTTTTTCAAGTCCGAAAAGTTTTAATTTAGCTGGCCTTGGGTTTTTATTTATTTATTTATTTTTTTTATTTTTTTGGTAACAAAATATTAGGTCCCCCTTGTAAAATTTCGGATTCCGCCCTTCTTGTTACATAATCCTCATTTTCTAGTTCTCACGGTTGTTACATGAATAATATAGTTCAAAAAGTAGGGGGAACAGATTTTTCAATAACTGTGAAGAAAAAATATATATTTAAAAAACAAAAGAGCATCGATATAATATTGGACTTCATAAATTGTTCAAAAGTAGCATTGAAAGGGATGACTTGGATGACCAAGTGACTGAAATGGTAAGGCAAGGAAAGAGGGAATTATGATGAATTAACCCATTAAAGAAAGATAGAGCCAAGTATGTGGAGATACTAGTTCATTTGGTTTGATGATGCAAGAACATCTAGATGGCTATCCAAGATTAAGTGGGGCCAGTTGCCAACGTGGCTTGCGGTTCTTGTTAGCTTGGGAATTTACTTTGTTTTTTTATTTGTCTTGTTTGATTATTCTGTTTTGTTTAGTCTGCTAGATCATGGTAGTTAGCTTTGTATCTTTTATTTTATTTCATGATGGGTCTTTCTTATCTTAGTTATGTTCTGCATTGCCTGCAAAATGCAGTTTTTAGTTCTGTGGAAAAGTAAGCCGGATGATAGCCATTTTGGCCAAACTAAGTGCCACCTCTATTTTACTTTTAGAACTTATAATATTGTTACATTGCAACCAACAATTAGAGGCAGCTGAATTTGTTCATTAAGTGCCCAAGAAGTTAAAGTTAATTGTTTTATTTTAATGGAAAGATAATGAACAAAGAAGTTACCTTTGCACATCCCCTTAGTTTATTTTTCAAACCTGATAAACTAGCCAGACGAACTGTTATGATGATCCATAAATTGATGTAGTTGCTGAACCATGTTAACTGCTGTTCCAGGAATGACAATGTTGAGAATTCTCTTGATAGCTACCGCAAAACCTTTGACATTGTTTACCTGGTGAGTTGAATGCCTTGAAAGATTGTGTGGTTGCTTTGACTATTTTTGGTTTCCAAAGGATTAATGAGGTTACTATGCTTGTATGTTTATCTATTTGGCATTGTTAGATTATCTTTGTCCTTGGATAGTTGACCTGTTCATCATTCAAACCCTGAACAATTCATTGTCTTTGGCCAAAGCTGACAGGATTTCCTACTTACTAAATATTGTGATAATGAATTAGATAATAAAGAGGGAAATATAGCAGGAGCGTTTGAAAAAATTTGAAGATGTGGGAATAAAATGTGAGTATTACTAGAATAGAACTAGATGACGATACTTAACTTGTTGCATGGCTTCTTGCAGAATGATGCACCCATGTGGGGAGTTGTAAAGCTTGTTTCACAACTCTGTCCAAGTGAAGGTCATTGAGTTGTAAATCTCTTACTATTAAATACTTGGAAGCTCATTCACCAAAAATAAATCCTTCGAAGCTCCTGTCTGCTTTCTTTGATTAACATCCATAGATAGATTTGGTAAAGTGTTCCTTTCATTGCAAAAGGTTTTCCAACATGTGGCCGCTTTTCCTCTTTTCCTATCAATAGAAGAAATATATTCAATTGCTGGTCAATTTTAGACAACAAGAAGCGTATTTCTATAATCTTCAATTTCTTGATGTTCTAAGCTTTGCATTGAGCTGAAACATTTGTCCACAAAATGCGTGCCTCTGGAGCTGAAAGAAAATGGATATGCCAAAGAATTTGGATGTTAAATTTTTATCACTCATGTTGAATTTATTGCTTGCAGTGTTACAGTTTGAAATATGAAGTACTAAGAATAGCAAGGGAAACAGTACTTATGCTTTGGCGTAGTGCTACCTTTTTTCTTACTAGGTACTTGCAATTCTTCTTGTGCGTAAGCTTTTTGGCTGAAGTGTTGCTCTGGAAGCATACAACTTATTTTGGCCCACTTGATTTGAGTTCTTTTTGTCTTTTATGAAATAATTTCAGAATGATATATTTATTTATTTGTAATAGCTGTTGGTGAAATTGACATTTGAAAGAGAATATGCTCACGGGTGACTTCTGAAATGGGATCATTGTACTTATAAAATTTACAAAGTCAACATTTTTTAGGACAAAGTCAACTGGGATCATTGGCAGTTAATGCTTGAGATGGTGGTTGAACATTTTATAAAATATTGTGTGTGTATTGAGAGTGGTCCCATACATGTTTGAACCAGTAGTAAAGCCTTTAGGAAGCACAATGGTCCTCTATTTGCCTAACGTAAAGCAGTATGCATGCCATTTGTTATTGAATAGCTTTGAATGCTTTGGTTCACATAAAGTAAAGCAATATTTTCAATCTCATAGCGTTGGTTTTTCAGATGCTGGTCCTCCACAATTTCTTTATGTCGATGCATTTGATGAGGTTCCAGATGAATATTTTGATGATATTTTTAATCAAGCTTCAAAAATTTCCTATAAGAAGTGGGTAATGACAACGTGGGAACAATAGAGGTGCCTGTGTATGGACATAATATTGGCAATCAAAGACAAATTGGGGTGCAAGATCAATGAATTCGAGACCAACTCTTAATATGCAAATAGGAGGTGCAAGTTCTGTGAACCCAAGGCATATGGGAGTTAGCATTAGGCCTCCACTATCGAGGCGAATGGGAGGTTCAAGTGCCCGATGGAACCCACCAGAAAAAGCAACAAATAAGAAAAATTCCAAGTCAATTGAAATTGCTTATTTTGGTTATTGGCCAATATTTTGTGAACTGAAGTTAGCCTTTACTTCATAATGTAGTTTAATAGTTTCTGGTTGTTGGCCAATATTTTGTGAACTTTCTGTTAAAATCTGAAAATTATGGAGAGGATGGAGAGAATCACAGAATGTATTTTCTGGTTTCTTAAACTTGATTGCTTTGTATCCCTTATAGCAGGAATTTATACAAGGAGCAGGCTTGCTAACCAAGCTCAATATTAATTACAAGTAGGTAGATTGCAGCTGGTCTTTAGCTCCTAATCCTTGAGCCCCTAATCCTGGAGATTGCGGCAGCCTCCAAAAGTTGAGCCAACCACATTACTGCAGCCAACCTCATTAATGCAGCCAATCTACAACTGGTCTAGCTAACACTCCTCCTCAAGTTGGTGCATAGATATCTCCAATGCCTCACTTGACAAATGAGTTGTGGAATACTTTGCTAGAAACTGCCTTTGTTAATATATCAGCCAATTGGTCTTCTGACTTAACAAATGGGAGTCGAATTTCTTTGGCCTCAAGTTTTTGCTTAATGAAATGTTGTTCCACTTCAACATATTTAGTGCGATTGTGTTGAACTGGATTGTGTACAATGGATATTGCGGCCTTGTCACACTGCAAGTGCATTTATGACGTGGGCGCATATCAAATTTCTGTTAGCAATTTCTTTAATCAAAGGAGTTCGCAAATTCCTTTGGTCATACTTCTAAATTCTGCTTCTGTACTAGATAAGGCAACTACATTCTGTTTCTTGCTTCTCCAAGTAACCATGTTACCTCCCACAAATGTGAAGTAACCTGATGTTGATTGTATATCAGTGATAGTCCCTGCCTAATCTGCATCTGTACAACCATTGATATTTAGATGATTATTTCTAGAAAGCATAAATTCTTTTTCAGGTGCCGACTTTAAATATTTAAGAATTCCGAGAATCGCATTCATATAGTCTTCACTTGGACAATGCATAAACTGAGGGACAATGCATAAACTGACTAATAATACTCACAGCATATGCAATGCAATGTCTGGTCACGTATGTGACAAGTAGATCAATTGCCCCCACTAATATTTGATATATTTCTTTGTTAGTGGGTACTTAATCAGGATTCTCTCCAAGATGGTGATTTTGGATGATTGGAGTGTTCACGGGTTTGCAATCAAGCATTCTTGTTTTTGCTAATAACTCCAAAACATACTTTCTTTGAGAGAGAAATATGTCTTGTTTCGATCGAGCAACTTCGATACCCAAGAAGAATTTGAGTCCACTAAGGTTCTTCATCTTAAACTTTTTTGCCAAATAGTCTTGTAGCAGGGAGATTTCCTGCTTATCATTCTCAGTAATAATCATATCATCAATATAAAGTGTGAACTTACCACATTATCCTTATTTAATTAATAATTTGAATTCTTAATGTTTGCATTAACCAAGGACATTTTCTGGTATTTTGAATGTTTTTTCATTCTCTGCATTTTGCTATATATATATATATATATAGATCACATGAATTTATACAAGAAGCAGGCTTGCTAACCAAGCTCAATATTAATTACAATTAGGTAGATTGCAGCTGGTCTTGAGCTCCTAATCCTTGAGCCCTTAATTCTGGAGACTGCAGTAGCCTCCCAAAGTCAAGCCAACCACATTAACGTTACCAACCTCATTAATGCAGCCAACCTACAACTGGTCTAGCTAACACTTTCTTCTTTTGCTATACTGTAACAGCCCTTTAATTCTTCTTTTGTTATCAGACATGCTTTTTTTGCTGCAAGTGTAAGACCCCCGTTTTGGGTATAATGCAATCAAATTTGATTGGGAAAAAAAAAAAAAAAAGCACTCAAATGTTCATTGTGAAATAGCAATCAGATTTAACAATCATAATAATAGAAAGATACGAAATTCTTGGGTTTTTATTTATTTATTTATTAATTTAATAGAAAAATACTTCATTAGAAAAGCCCCAGAAAGGCCAAAGAAGGAAACAAGACAGGAATAAATGATCCTGCATAAATACAAAACAAAACCACCAGGCGATAGCAACTAAAGCCAAAGCCAAAGAAAACCATAAGTAAACGTACACAACACGAGCAAAGCCCTCCAACCATCGAAACAAGAACTGGTTGGTTTTACAGTTTTGTACTCCATTTTCAAAGCAGCCACTATCTCCTTCAATTGCTATAGTTGCTATAGTTGCTAAGTGGTGGTGGCTGTGAGGTGGAGAACGGTGGAGAGAGTTGAGAAAGGAGGAAGAGAAATTGGTTATAGCAAAAGAAGAAAGTGTTAGCTAGACCAGTTGTAGGTTGGCTGCATTAATGAGGTTGGCCACATTAATGTGGTTGGCTTGACTTTGGGAGGCTACGGCAGTCTCCAGGATTAGGGGCTCAAGGATTAGGAGCTCAAGACCAGATGCAATCTGCCTACTTGTAATTAATTTATATCCCAAACGGCTATGTATATAGAACCATGAGCACACATCTAAGCATCCACACAAGAAATGCAGTTCTTTACCAAACAAAACTTGAGCACAAATTTGTCAATGGATTCTTCCGTATCCGAGATGCTTCAATTGCCATCCTTTTTTGTCGTCTTAGCTTCTTTTTTCTTCTTATTGATGCTTTTCAAATACTGGAACAAATCTCAAGCCAAAGGCCTGAGCAAGTTGCCGCCTGGGCCAAAGCAGCTGCCTATTATAGGGAACGTGCACCAGTTGATTGGTGCCCTACCACATCATGCTGTCACCGACTTGTGCAACAAACATGGTCCTGTCATGAAACTGCAACTGGGGGAAATTTTTGCCGTGATCATTTCATCACCGGAAGCAGCCAAAGAGGTCTTGAAGACGAGCGAGATCAGCTTTGCGCAAAGGCCAGAAGTGTATGCAGTTGAAATAATGGCATACGATCATTCAAGCATCGTGTTTGCTCCTTACAATGAGTACTGGAGACAACTGCGAAAGATATCTGTGATGGAGCTCTTAAGCGCTAACCGTGTCCGATCGTTCAGATCGATAAGGGAACAGGAGGTGTGGAATCTTGTCGAGTTCATCGCCTCCTCCGAGGGACATACCATAAATTTGAGTGACAAGATATACACCATGACAAATGATGTGGTTTCTAGGGCAGCTTTTGGTAATAAGTGCAAATACCAACATGAGTTTACATTATTGCTTGGGGAAATTATACTTCTTGCTGGAGGCTTTAACATCGCTGACTTGTACCCTTCTCTTACATTTCTTCGTTCCATGAGTGGGATGCAGCCTGCATTGATGAAAATTCAGAAAAAAATTGACGAGATTCTTCAAGATATTGTGAGGGAGCATAACATGAAAAGAGAAGCTAGTAGAAAAAGCTTTGGTAGGCTTGGTGAAGATGAGGAAGATCTGCTTGACACGCTTCTGAATTATGAGGAGGCCAATAAGCATGAGTTTCATCTCACAACCGATCAAATCAAAGCCGTCACTATGGTACCATCTCTTCACTCTAGCAATAATTGTTTTTATTGGGTAGTGGGCTTGTGCCTCGAGTCGTTAAGAGCAATTATTTGTGCATCTGAGTTCTTGTGTTTGAATCCCTCCCCCAATATCTCTTGTATTTTTAAACTCCTAAGTTGCCTAAAACATACCAAACCATCTAATCCACTCACACAAGCTCTAGTGAGCCTAAAAATTATTAAACAAGAACAAGGTGTTTGGAAATGATGTGCTTAATGGTTGTTTTTTTTTTCTTCTTGGCATATTGTGTTCTCTGTCGGATGTTCTCGCTGTCTTGTGACTGTAGAAAGGATTATGATTTCATAGCAAGACTCTTTTGATAGTTGGATTGTGTTGTAGTGTTCTCGTCGGAGGTCTTTGCGTCGAAAGTTTATGTGTCAGTTTGCTGTTTTATTTTATTTTGCTCTAGCATTGGTCCTACGTGGCTGTTTGAACTCTTTTATTGGTCTATGACATGTGTATAGTACTCTTTCTCAGTGACGGATCCATGATCCGAACTCTGTAAAATTTCAAACTAAAATTATGCCAATTAACCAAAAAAACAAAAAAAAACCACAACCACCTAATCAACAACATACATCATCCTTATTTTGATATTAGGATTTCGAACTTACTTGAAATCAAAAATATCACAATAATAGTGGTACCACAACATGTAGTGGATGGTGGCATAACTTCGATGACAGTGGCAATACATCAGCGGCACATAAAATAATCCAAATAATAACTCACATTAATTAAATAACACACCAATTAACCACAAAAAATCTAAAACTCAAACCAATATAATCAATTAATCAAAACAATATAATTAAGCCATAAATTTAATTTCAATTCAATTAATTACACTATATATATAGCATACATAACATTAATTTAGGCTTAGGATTTTAGAACTTACTTTGTGAAATTTCCCAACAATAATGGGGCACACATAGCAGGTGGTAGACACGGCGGCAACAGGCGGGCAATAGAGGAAAGGAGATGGGGTTAAAGGTTTGTGGGGGGAGAGATTGGGGGGTTAGGGTTTGCGATTGGTTGGGTATCGTGTTAAGGTTTCTGTTTAGGGGGTGGGGTGGAGATAACTGATTGGTTTTTAAAAAAATATTTTGTTATTTTTAAAACACCTGGTCCAAAACGGTGTCATTTTGGCTAGGTTATTTTTAAAAAAATTCCTGGGCCAAAATGACATGGTTTTGCCTAGGAATTTTTTTTATTTTATTTTTAAAAGAAGCCAACGTTTCTTCTTCTTCTTCCTCATGCTGCGCAGCACTCCTCCTCTCAGGCAAATGGTTAAGCAGCTGGAGGGTGTCCCATGGGGTCACACAATCGGCTCATGAGGACCTCCAAGCCTATTTCCATGGCCTCCATGGGGTCGTTTTTTACTCCAATGCTCCACTATGGCTCCGTCTATGCTCTTTTCTGCCTTGAAGTTTGTCCCTCAAGAAAGTTTTAACAAGGCCACTGTTTCGTGTTGTTCTATGTACGCTACTTTGATTCTATGAATGGATTCCATTTCTTAAAAAACAAGAACACAGTGTCTGGTCTTTATTAGTGGAGGATCCATTTTATCCATTTTCACATTGTGGTATGCATGCGTCAACTGCCACCTTATCTTACTTTTGGTTGAAAGAAAAATGTAGGTATGCTAATTTCCCTAGCTTTAAATCGAATTTCCTCATTTTCATAGTGGCAAAATCTATGATTTGTTAATTAGCAATTTCATATTTTAAAACAGTACTTTAGCAATTATTAATTTCCAAAAAGGTTTTCTTGTTGGGAAAGGAAACATATACAATTATATGGATGATGTTGTTAACAAGGTTTGAAAGGAAAGCTCTATTGTTATGCTATTGTACTCTTTTAGAAATTTTAGAATTGCATTCATAATTCAGTCAAACAAGCCACTAAACCACAAAAAGCCATTACAATATCAGAGCAATCTAACATCCAAATTAAGACAATCTGCCACTAACGATCACACAAGATCGAAAACTCTTGCATATGCATCCCAACTAAGAGTGTAAACCCAGAACTAAAAAAAAAGAAAAAAAGATAAAGTTTGAAAAAACCGAACCATAACAATACAAATAAAACTCTAAAAATGCAAAAGCCCTAATGCTTTTTGTACTTAATTAAGTTACTTTTTGTGATGAATTATTAATTAACTTTTTAATATATACTAACAAAACCTAATATTATTGTACAGTTATATAATTCATTGCAACTTCACAATGATTTCAGGATATTTTTTCAGCAGGAAGTGAGACTTCAGCAACCACAATGGAATGGGCAATGTCAGAGCTTCTGAAAAACCCTAGAGTAATGGAGAAGGCGCAATTGGAGGTGCGACAAGTATTCGAAGGAAAAAACAAAATCGAAGAGGAAGATGTTCAAAAGTTACATTACTTGAAATTAGTCATGAAGGAAACTTTTCGGTTCCACCCTCCGGGTCCTTTAATCCCCAGAGAGGCAAGGGAAAGATGTGAAATTGGTGGATATACAATACCAGCCAAGACCAAAATCCTCATCAATGCCTATGCAATAGGGAGAGATCCAAAACTTTGGGCCGATCCTGAAAGCTTTCAACCAGAGCGCTTTCAAGGTTCTTCCATTGACTTTAAAGGCAACAATTTTGAATTGCTTCCATTTGGTGCAGGTAGGAGGATTTGTCCAGGCATCTCATTTGCTACTTCAAACATTGAGCTTGGACTTGCTCAACTATTGTACCACTTTAACTGGAACCTTCCAAATGGGACTAAACTAGAAGCCCTCGACATGGCTGAGAATTTTGGAATGACGGCTAGAAGAAAGAACAATTTGCATTTGATTGCCACTACTTATATTCCTTTCAACAAATGAGACACTATCTAAAAGAATGATGTAATAAATAGAAGAATGATGTAATCTTATTATGAATTTAACTTGCAACTCTCTTAGGCAGCAGTTTGTTGGTTCAGTACGAGAAAAACTTAGTTGCAACGGGGATAGAACTGTTTTGCTATCTCCGACCAATGATGCTACACCACGTGGAAGTGTTATCACGAGTGTCATAGCGTTATTGGTCGGGGATAGCAAAATAGTGCTATCCCCGTGGCATGGAAGTCTTTCTCGTTTAGTACAGACCTCCACTTATCCCTCTAAAATTTATCATTTTGTTCCTTTATCTTGTCCAAAGTATCAACTTAGAATTAAGAAATCAAATTGATGATCGGTTTCAGAAGCCAAATTGTGGAGTAAGCGAGTTAATTTTTTAAGGTTAATAATTGCAAAGCCGCTTGTATTTTACTAATTCTATATCTGTATATAGAACAATAACCACATCTAACTAGCATCCACAACAGAGTTGGAGTTCTTTCCAATAAAAACTTGAAGACAAATTTGTCAGTGGATTTTTCAATATCCCAGCTGCTCCAATTGCCATCCTTTACTCTCTTCTTAGCTTCTCTTCTCTTCTTAATATTCGTTCTGACATTGGAAGAAATCCAAAGTCCAAGGCAAGTTGCCTGCAGGGCCAAAACAGCTGCACATTTAGGGAACTTGCACCAGTTGATTGGTGCTCTACCACATCATGCTGTGACCAACTTGTGCAAGAAACATGGTCCTGTCATGAAACTACAACTGGGTAAACTTGTGCTGTCGCTATTTCATCGCTGGAAGCAAAAGAGGTTTTAAAGATAAATGAGATCACTTGTCATGGTGAAACTACCACATCATGCTGTGATCTGAAGTGTATGCTGTTGAAATAATCACCTATGATCATTTAAGCTTGGTGTTCTCTCCCTACAATGAATATTGGAGACATTTACGAAAGATAACTATGATGGAGCTCTTAAGTGTCAACCGTGTTCGGTCATTCAGATCGATAAGGGAAGAGGAGGTCTGGGATTTGATTGAATTCATTGCCTCATCTGAGGGACGTAGTAATTTCCAGGGCAGCATTTGGTAACAAGTGCAAATATCAGCATGAGTTTACGACATTGGTTCGGAAATCATACCTCTTGTTGGAGGCTTTAACATCTCTGATTTGTACCCTTCCCTTACATTCCTTTGTTTCATGAGTGGGGTAAAGCCTGCATTGCTGAAAATTCAGAAAAAAATTGACAAGATTCTTGAAGATATTGTCACTGAACATAAGATGAAGAGAAAAGCTAGTAACAACACCAATGGTGATGAGCAAGATCTGGTGGACACGCTGCTTAATTATGAGCACGCTAATAAGCCTGAGTTTCATCTCACAACCAATCAAATCAAAACGGTCACCATGGTAAGATCTGTATACAGTCGAACAATAAAACCTTTTTATCGTACAACAGTATAATCCATTGTAACTTCACCATGTTTTTCTTGACATTTACTCTGCAGGCAGTGAATCTTCAGCAAAAACAATCGAATGGGCAGTGTCAGAGCTACTAAGAAACCCGAGAGTAATGGAGAAGGCACAATCTGAGGTGCGACAAGCATTCAAGGGAAAGAACAAAATTGAACCTAAGACCTCGGATGCAGGGTTTAATGCTCTTAACCCCTTGTGCTGCAAGCCTCTTACTTTGTATGCACCTTCATCAGTATATGCAATATTAGAAAAACGTTTATTACTTAGCACTAATGTTCTTGTACATGAGGAGTTATTGCTAATAATAATAAACAAAGAAATAATGTGTTATCAGTTCTCCATTTACATTGAGCTGCTCTCATTCTAAATTCATTAAAAAAAAACCTGAAGGTATTAACGATTGCTGGAAACTATGTAAAGTGATTATGCAACTACCATTGCTGGTGCAGCAGCTGCTGTTGTTTTTGCAGAATATTCATCCATTGACGGCAAGAGCTTGGTACAATGGAATTCAATTTGTAGACGATGATGAAGAGGTGTTGATGCCATCAAACCCTTCTTAAGATCCGCCAGCAATTCCCTTATAGGGATAGCAACCAAAAAGCTTTTAATATACTCTTTGCAAGCTTCTTTGCCTTTGCATACAAACTCTTCCACATCACTATTTTCCAAATCTTTCTGGCTCAATACAAGAGCCCCTTCAGCTTTAGTTTCCTTACAGTTGTTCGATCGCACCTGATTTCCAGATTTCTCATTTGATGCTTTAGCCTCACTTGGTAATCTTTGGATTGTTGTGTCTTTGTCAAATTTCAGGATATAGGCCTGGTTGCAACCTTCATACAACCTCTCCCCTAATGTGTCAATTATGTAAAAAGCATCCTGCTCTACCTTTAGTATGAAGAAATGGTCGTTCCAACTCACAATGTAAACCAGAAGTTCACTATTGCATGCACATTCTGATGCAGAACGACTGATCTCATCCCATATGCTATCGAATGACATGGCACCCTGAAGGAAGTCACAATCCCTGTTTCCTAGTTCTTCAGGATGGAAGAATCCTATGAAAGACTTCTCTGGAACTACAGACAGAGGACGAATTTTAGCTTGAAGGATGGTCTCAAGATCAAAGTGCTTATCAGGGAAACGCTCTATGTAGGCCTCGTTATCACAGAGAGTTCTCCACTCTGATGATCCATCTCTAATGAGACTATCAAATTCACACTTGACAGGCATCTCATTTCTGTTGGATTTCAACCAATCTGTAATGACTGCAACCAAGGCCGTGCATGCACTCTCTCCAGCAGCACGTTCACTCCTCTGATCAATTGAAGCAAAAAATACTTGACATTGAAGCTTCATATGTCTATCACGGCTTATCACTTCCTTATGCTCCCAAATGCCAACAGAAAAATTCTCATCTCCGAATTCAGAAATGGAACTTTCTGTGTGATGTGACTTTCAAAGTAAAAAGAAAAAAAAGGTTTTAAAAAATCAATACAGAAATGAAGACAAGCAAAAACATGTACAGAAAACAACAGTGAGACGTTGCATTACGTACCTCAAAACTGCATTCATCAGAGGAACTAAGCTGCCTGCGATCAAAATCAATATCATCTCCACCCTCTTCTCCATAATGTTTCTTCAGAAGAGACTCCCCTTTGGCTTTAGGAGATCTGAAGCTCAATTTCCTCTTCTTCCATTGTAGGATTCTTCCCTTGGAACTCTGCCACGAGTTTGGCCGACAGACTGGTGCACTGGAGTTGTCAACATGCAAGCCACCTATATCTAAATTACGGTTGCTATAGTGGACCCAAAAGTCATCTTGGCCATTACTATTAGTATTGGAGTAAAACAAGCCACCAGCAAAGTTTGCATAGGCTAGCGTTTCATAACTAATTGACTGCCTGACACTGGAGTCCTCCTTACTCCACTCTGATTCCTCCCGCCCATCATCATCAAGTGAATCTGTGTCAAATGGATAGTTGGATGCAGCATCCTCACTTCTAGCAGAACTCCTGCTATCACTGCTATCTTGCTCGACGCATGCCTTCTTTGATTTACCAAATGAAACATAATCTCTAAGGATTTTCACCTTTCTCAGTCCTGCTTTAAGAGGAGACAACTCATCCTTTTCTGTGGAAATAGCTTCGTCAGAAGGCATTGATCCAGGCACTGCCTCAGAAAGTTCTTGAGTGGCTCTCATTTCCAATATGCTCAGAGATATCTGCGGTTATCAAGGAACTTAACATAAGACATATTATTCAAATTTAGAAAAGGCAAAAAGAAACTAACCTGGCAAAGTTACGTGACAAAAGGTGATGAACATAGAAGTTTAATTAATTTAAACATAGGCAGTACATACAGAAAGTGATGCCTTAGACTCTGAGGCCACAACAAGAACATTCAGAGGAATGTTGAGACCAAGTTCCTTTAACTCAGACACCGAAGCATACTGCGCTAGGTTCAATGATGCAGTTCCATAAACACCGACTCTGTTCCTCAATCCTTTGTTTTCAGCCTATTTCATTAAAACAAAATCATTGACATCATCAAGAAATCACATGATGGATGAGGCAAAAGTTAATTGACAAACCTTAAACAAAAGAATCGTATAAACAAACAATTACAACATCACAATATGATCAATCTCAAAAAGAATAAAGAAAAAAAGAGACAACCGAGCTACAAAAGATTTTCCTGCTGCTACAAAAAAAAAAGAGAACAAAGGAAGAAAAAAACAAGAAGACGAATTGAAAGGCAGAGAGGCTCACATTGAAGACTGTAAATGAAAGCTCCCAAGGGTAAAACATACCCTCTTTACAACCAGAAAAACTGCACAAACTCCTAAACTCCTCTTGCAATTCCACCACCCCATCATCTCTAATTTCACCTTCTTTGGTGAAATTCCTCTTCACAGATCGTCTCAAAGACCCCAAAGCCTTACCCTTCTGGCCCTTCCATTTAACCTCAACCAAAGCTCTTCTCTCACCCTCAAATTGAGTTTTATCCAATCCCTCAAGCCTGCCTACCACAATCACTACCTCAAATTTCTTGGTGGAAATTGGTGGCCATGGTGGCCACCTCATCATCTTCACCACCATTGCCTACTTGGATGCCAATATATACCAAGGATTAGGCTAAAACATGACAAATGGATATAAACAAAACGAGTCTACCTTGGGTGGTAGAATTAGAAATTTAAAGAAATGGGTAATGAAGATTAAACAGAGAGATTGAAATTTGAAATATAAAATGGGGTTTCGAGATAAGAATTGGAAAAAGGTTTTGAATTTTTTTAGGATTGGGATGAAGGAAATTGGCAGAAACTGAAAGAGACAGATAAAAGAAGTGCAATGGAGTTCGAACTTAAATGCACTTCTATAGTTGGAATTTGCCGTCTGTGGAATGGACAAAATAACTATAGGGAGAGTGAGAGAGAGAGATGACGGCAGTCCTAAGAACCAACGTCTCTTTTTCTACTTAGAATTCAAGTGGAATTGCACAAGGTGTCCTTCAACTAGTGCATATTTCTACTGTTACTTCTGGTATCTGTTCCCGCTAATTCAGGTCAAATTCTTTCGCTTTTATTGATATTCCTAGAATCTCTGGATTCTCCAAATCTTGATAATATATGGATCACCAAAATCGTTAAAATTACTTCCTAAAATTGACAGACTGCATTTTCATACTTTCCACATATTTCTTTTCTTTTATGATAATATGTTTACTTATTAGGAAAAGGGAGGATGAATCGGAACTTAGGAATATGAGAATTAAAGAATTGGATTTGGATAAATGGTTTGGGGAAGTCTATCTCCATTTTCCATGTCCCTCCATGGGTCGTGGCTTCGGTGGCCGTTGGGGATGGGTTGTGAACTCAGTGGCTGCCAACATGTAATGGCAAAAATAACATTCCATCCAATACTATCAGGGCCTTTAACTTTAGAGACCATATTGCCTCAAAACCAAGGTTTTAGCTCAGAGAGGAAGAAATGAGGAGACAAGTATAAATTTAAAACAGAATTCCATATCATCATAGCCCTGGGACAGTCCCTAAGAATATGAAGAATAGATTCAGTTTGCCAACCACAAAGAAGACAAGAAGGATCAGAAGTTAGATTCCTCTTGGAATATGAAGAATAGATTCAGTTTGCCAACCACAAAGAAGACAAGAAGGATCAGAAGTTAGATTCCTCTTGGTTCTTTGCTCACTGGACAAGATTTTACCTTGATAAGCCAGCCAAATGAAGATATGTATTTTATGAGGGATTTTCATTCTCCATAAGTCCTTCCAAAAAGGAGCAACATCTCCCAAGTCTCTAAAAAGAACAGAGTATGCAGATTTAACAGAGAATAAGCCATTTGAAGACAAACCCCATATTTGTGCATCATGTACAGAGTTCCCAAACCCAACAAGGACAGTAGTGATCTTTTGAACCAAATATTCAGTAAGAGCATTCCTCCGCTAGTCCACATTCCACCAACCATTCATAAATAAGTTGTCAACACTGCAATTCAATTCCTGTATATTCAACAACCCATTATGTTGCCTTAGAGGTGTATCAAATGGCTATTTATCTGTCCAAAATTTGGCCAAATCTCCCTTTCCAACCCTCCAGATCATTCCCTTTGCAAGCAATTTAGCTCCAAAAAGAATATTTTTCCAAGTTGAGGAGCATAAATGTCTGGTTTTTAGATTAGGATCAATAATAGAGTAACCCTTGAGGTATTTCTTCTCAAAAATCTAAGCTCATAAGCCATTATCTTTATTGGGCAGCCTCCAGCCGATTTTAGTTAACAAAGCTTGATTCATGCCCCTAGCTTTCTTGAAACCCAAACCACCTTTGTTTTTAGGTCTATCACTTCTTCCCCATAAGAAATTTCTATTTAAGCTATCCAAATCTTCACAAATACTAACAGGTAATTTTGTGGTTTGCGTGGAATATATGGGAATAGCATATGTGACAACCTGGATTAGAGTGGCCTTCCCAGCGAAGAAAGCAACTTACTTTTCCAATTGGCAAGACTGCAATGAACCTTACTAAGAAAACTGCTATAAGTGGATTGAGTTACCCTAGAGTGCAAGATACGCATCCCTAAGTATTTGCCTAGGTTGTCTGTTAAAGGGGAGCCACAAATGAAACTGATCTTTTGAGCTATCGCCATGCTGGTATTAGGAGAACAAAGTACAGCAGACTTGTCAAAGTTAATAGTCTAAAGCGTACTACTCAGGGCATTTTTTGTGTGGAAATACCATCACACAACGTGTTAAGGGTATGCATAAGAACTTGAAGGATGGAATTGGCAGAGGCATGAAGTTAGTGGAGTGTATTCTGCAGATTGAAGGATCCTTAATGAAGTTGAGAAATGAGAATATGAAGGATGACTTTAATTCGAAGAATTCACACCCACTCATTCTTATGCACCTCCAATCTCTAGAGGAACATGCAACTTCTATTTTCACTCACGACATTTGCAAGTTGATAAGAAATGAGATAAATAAGGAGGCAAAGTTAATTCTCGTGCAACCAGTAAGAAACAATGAAGATCCTCGTGGTTACAAATTTTCCTAATTCGGAAGACCCAATGAGAACTAGATTATGGTGTAGTACCAGAAAGATCAAATCTTCAGTGTTCATGCAATTATTTGAATCCGATAGAATTCCGTGTTGTCATATATTTGGAGTTATGAAATGCGATTGTTGTGTCGATTTAGCTGCATCCTAAACTTGTGATACTCACAAGTGCACGAGCTATTCTGTATTATAGCATATGTAAGTGCTAGGTCGATCCCCCGAGGATTGATGATAGATTGATTCAATTTGATTCCCTGCATAAAACAGAATTGGAACACAAGGTTAAAAGATGATAAAGATAAGAGCATGAATTGAAAACAGAAAGTTAAACAAAACAAAGAAGAAAGACACTTAAACTGGTTTTGGGTTTAAAAATAATTTTAGGACACTAGAGAACAATCTAATTCTAAGTCTCAAGCAATCAAGTTAACAAGTTCAATTCAAGTAAAAAGATTGATTCTCTCTAATGTATAATTTAGCCATGGTGTCTGGTCTAAACCTTGTATTCCTAATTCCCTAATCAGATCCGTGTTGTCGAACCTAAATTAAGTATTAGAAATCCATTTAACATAGAAGAATGTTTTAAACAATCAAGCATGTATCTAATCCCTATTGTCGAATGTCCATACATACTCTTCCTATACATAGTTCAATTCGAATTAAGGCATATGGTGTCTACTCTTAATTCCAACCCAGATAGTTAACATACAAGTTTTAATGGTGATCAATCATTCAAACAAACATATTAACTTGTAATAAGAAATTACTCAAACTTGAAAACTTAAAATAAGAAATTACTGGACAATAAAAAATGAAGTACAACTAAGAAAAACATAAAAGAAAATCTAGCAAAAGAGTTTAATTACAACAATTGAGAACTTAAAAGTAAAACTAAGAGAATTTGAGAGAGAGAAGGGAGTTTGAGAGCTACTCCATATATTGTAGCCGGTTCCAATGGTGTACGGACTCAAAATCATTAGCCGGTTCTTCCTGAGCACATACAGTTTGATCCGTGAACATGACTGATGTACAAACACAATTTTGAGCTATCTTGACTCCAAAATGAATTATATGAGTCCTAAAGCTTAATACAATGAAACTTGGATAAAAGAGGTTTAAAAGCACAAGTTTCATCTAAAACCAATAGCAAAAGATAAGCTAGGATAGTACAAAATGATATGTAAATGCACTGATCGGTGATCATATGGACCAATACTTTTGGCCTTAATAATGAAGAAATGGACAAAGGATGCAAGACACGGGAGTGAATTTGTAATCAAGTTGGATGATGTTCCTAACGAATATGTTCAAATGGCTAAGTTTGGGTCATTAAGCGCTGATTTTAACAAGCTTTGTGTTTATGGATCGCAAACAGAAGTCTGTTACAAGAGGCTAAAGGCTGAATTTGGGAGATTAAGTACTTTGGTTGAGAGATTGAAGGAGCAACATGAACAAACTAGTCTTAATCTAGGATGCCATAATAATGTTGTAAGAGACCCCCGTACTTGTTAAGATAAAGGGGAAGTAAATAATAGGAAGCAAAGGCAAAAAGTTCCCACAATGCAAAGAGTGCAAGGGTACTGGTCAAGACAAAAGAAACTATCCAAATCGTATTGTTGATTAGAGATAAGCGGAAAAAGGGTTATACAAACAACAGGAGTGACCTTCTTTCTAGTTTTAGACCACCAGATACAATTGTTGGGAATAGAACATTGCCTTCCTCCTTGAGTGCTAGACATGGGACTAAGAAGTTTTCCCCTTCTTATGAAGAGCAACAAGTACGGATTTTGGAGAAAAGAGCAAGTGTTGCGCTCCAAAGCTATTCTTGTAGTGAATGTGTGATGGAGGAGTCAGATCGTTGAGGAAGCCATTTGGGAACCCAAGGAGCATATGCAGGCCCAGTACCCTTACCTCTTCGAATGACATGTACGAAATTTCAAGCCATTTTAATCATTTTATTAAATTTGATTCAATTTATTTTATTGTGAAATTACAATTTTGCCCTCACGTTAGTCAAGTTTTGATCCGTAAGGATTTCTGAGATTTGCATGGCATTATTGCATAGAGCTCGCTCTGACGAGTTCGTAGACATGTAGTGGGCCCAAATCAGATTAACTCCCTCAATTCCCCATGCGTTCTCTCTCTCTCTCTCTCTCTCTCTCTCTCACTACTCCGCCACCGCTTTGACCGGCGAGATCGACTACTCCGCCACCACTTTGACCGGCGAGATCGTTGTTGTCCGGCCACTAAATCGCACGAAACTACATCCAAAAGAACCAACTCTCTCTCTCCTCTACCTAACTCACCTCTTTTCCTAGCTCGAAAACCCGATGGTTGATGATCGTGGCCACTGGAAAACTTGACAGAAACTACCATTGACACCGACAACGTGCTGGTCACCTCAAGTCATGCCACTACTTGGATCATGTAACTCTCTCCTTCCACTTGCCTTCCCCTAGGTTGCTAGACACCATGGGTAGATGTCGCCTCCGTTTCGAGGCCAAGAAGATCCGGTCAAACCCTTACGGTTCCGTTTTCGATTCGGCTAGCTTCAACCACTTTTTGGCCGTGGCCACTTTTTGATCTTGTTAATTTGAACGTGTTGGTGTAGGTATTGTTGGATGTTTTGAGAATTTTACGTTGATGAAATTTTTTCAAGACACCCATGCGATTGAGGCGCGTGCGCCATTGGGTGGCAGCCCATTACATTCAAAAACACTCTCTACACCATCATAAGCACGACGGTATGCTCAGATTTGGAATTGGTTATGGTTATCGTTTGACTATTGAATGGATGTTGCTCCTATTATGCGATATTCGAGTTCGATAGGTTCAGACTGTTTGATTGGTTCTAATTTCAAATATGTTATTCTCTGTACCTCTAGAATCGTGTAGGAACTCGCCGATTGAGAATCGGAGTTCCGAATACTCCGAATCAACGAGTCCAATGTTTAGCGAAGCGATCGTTGTTCGATCGCTTAGTTTCGACAGCTCGATCAAGACCAAATTGTCAAGACTTGTTCAGTAGACCTTGTTGGACCTATAAGTACATTCATATTGGAAATTGGAGGTCGTGGCCCCACGAGCCTGGTTGACCAATATGGGAAGTTTGACCAATCGGTTGACCGTGAGAATTCCAAGGTCGTTTCATCTTTTGAAGAGCATTATTTTGGCCTTAGAAACTCCCCGTTAGTTGTACACACAATTTGAGTCTCGGGAAAGTAAGGAGTTTATTTTAAAGTGCTCGTTCGAGGTGTTTTTATTAATTTAGTCTTCGTGTTCTTCAAAATAGGTACTCAAGCCCCACGAGCTCAACAAGCAAGACTTCGGATTATCTATGAGTGGACTTTGTTTTGAATTAGCATTATTTTGAAAGATTGGATTACCATGCATAGAAATTGGATTATGTTGACTATGGAGTTTCTATATTGCCTTAATCTTGGAATTATCGGATGTTATTGATATTTTGAAGTTTATGAATATTTTGGTTTTGGATTTTATGCTTTTGAGAGTTTCTTATCTACACTATGAATAAATAGTTGGGTAGTGAGTTATGGACGCTATTATTGTATGGATGCCTATGTATATGGGATTGGGTACATTGGAATATTTGGAATTTGAAAAAATGGTTGTGGTATGTGAGTTGGGATGTGGATTATGTTATATTAGAGTGGTATTAGCACCACCCTATGTACCTCCCCTTGGATATTGGTTAATTTACCTACACATGGCTTTGGATTTTCTGGCGTGTGGGTTCACTTGGTTACCAGTACTTTATCACACATGGCGTTGAATTTTTTGGCATGTGGTAAAGATCTAGGCACCTTTTGTCGGGTGTATCATAGGCCTTGACGGCAGTCTGCGCGCGTAGGACATGGTTTGGCTAGGTTGGACATGTCTACTGTAAATTGGTAGTCCCCTAGTTGGATAGCTCATCTTTGGATGCAGGGTTAGAAAGTTGAAACCCTATGTGCTAGTCAAATGATCCCCGTGTTGGATTGTTTTCCCTGGTACTTGTGATGGTGTGAGGTTGTCTTGTATAGATATTATATTTATACTTATGAACTTTGGAGTTTATACCTATACAATCATGAGAGTTTTTGTGGTCTATTTTTATATATTTATATATATGTATATGCTTAGTTAATTGAAAAGCTTTCCTTGCATATTACATTTTGTAAGTTTATATCTTGAGAAGGGGTTTGGTTTTAGTTAGAGAGTTGAGTTTGGGTGTTACTTTATTATATCGGGATTATTGGATTACCTTACTTTTAACTTGATTATGTATGAATAGTTTCAATTGCATATTTTTAGCATCGTTTTCCAAATAGTGGCGTTAGTATGTTGTTTTCAATTATGATTAAACTTTGTTTATGTTGTTTTCAATTATGATTAAACTTTGTTTTTGTCCACTCACAATTTTCTGTTTTGGGCCCCCAAGCAATAGTTGACGCGAACCGAGCAGTCAAGCCTAGCCTTCCTCTTCTCGTGCCTCGACTAATTTTGTAGGACACTTGTTGTTCATTTCTTTTAAACATCTACTTTTGTTGTTTAACTAAAGATTCTTAGATTTCTCTTATATTGTCCGTGTAGGGTTAAATCTAAGGCTAGAGGCCTATTTTGTAATATGTATGCTGCTGGCAGTTGACTATTATTTTTGTTGTTTTTCACTGGTGGAAAATTTTGGTAAAGTTCATTTCCAGGGGAGACTTTGTCGAATCACCGGAGTATCGTGTATTAGAATCACAATTTGACACACAAGGCTTGCCACCGAGAGATCGTAGTAGATTTTGGGTTTCATTCACCCCAATAAAATGACATATACTGTAATACTTCCACTATATATATGGCTTACGTTTTATGTACGAAATATTCATTACAACCATATTATTCATGTATTCCCCCAACTTTTGGCATGACTCTTATCACTAGTGTTATTTTGTACCTATGTTAATGTTATATGTATGAGTTCTGATACATTAGTATTTATTTTTTTTTTCCTTATATTGTCATACGATTTTGCATGATTAGAATGGTTAGATGCAATAAATTCCATTGTTTTTTATCCTTAGCTTAGGTGCTTAATTATGAAGATACATGTAAAATAAGAAAAATCAAACGGCAGAGGTCTGTTTGTCGGTACGATTTCGCAACATCAAATGACAATTACACATTGTTTGTTTGTTGCTTTTATTGGCGACGACATGCTTACTATTTTTGACACCCAAAATGCTCTCGGAAAAGAGTTTTCTCGCCATCAAAATAGCTAATATTTTGCCGGAAATGTTGGCGCCACATTTATTTCCGACAAATCTCATGCACATCGGAAATAGTTGTGTTTTTTCTGAGGGCATCTTCATGTTGTCGAGAATTATAGGCTATTTCCGAGGGAGTAGGTGGTCGTCAAAATTAATTTTTCTTTTATCGAGTGTAATTTGTTAGCTTGAGATCGCTATTATGTACTTCCAAGGGCAATCATTAGTTCTCGCAAGATGATGTGTATTTGTGAGGGGTCATAATTGCTATCGGAAATGATTGTCTATTACCGATGACATGTATTCGCTCTCATAAAAAGTTAATGCTACAATTTTCCACCATTTTTTAAATTTACCGAAATCTAAGATTGTTGTTGTTAGTAATATGATTAATATTGTTATGATTGCATGATATTATATTATATTATGTACGTCTACTTTCTTGTTATTAACGCTTCAAAGTTTTGCTATTTTTTAACATTGGATATATGAATACCGTTAAGCAAGAGCTAGTTTGTGTTATATGTGCTTACTTTATGTTTGTTTGTTTTTTTTTTATACTGCTTACTAAGTTAAACTTAAATGACGTATAAGTTTTCCATTTTAAAGAAATTATAGGTATGCATATGTTATCTATTTATAATTTTTAAGACCACGTACATTAGAAAGCTTAGAATTTTAGTATTTATAATCTATTTTGATTGATGTTTATAATAAATAGGATCTTATGTTAGTTGTTTTATCTTTTTCCTATAGTTCAACTTAATGCTTTAATTTGGTGTACATGCTAAGTTTTACTTTAGTTTAACAATAGTGCTCTTTTGTCATGCATATATTTCTATAAAAACATTATGTTGAGAAATTGTGAATATGGACATTCCTCAAATAAAGTATAATATGTCACAACAAGGAAAGAGAACATGTAACACCCTATCCCAAAAATTATTGTTCAAATAATTATTTTATTTGTAAAATTTCAAATTTGACCCAAGATAAGTGTATTTTCGTCACTTTATTCTGGAAAAGATTTTGGAAATTTGAGTAACACCATTTCAAAACAAATGGTGGAGAAAAGGTCTTGAAATGGAAAGGACGTAATGAGAATTTTCAAAACAAATTTTATGCATGGTACAGTACCCGCGACAGTACCAAGCCTTTTATGTTTGAGATATTTAGTCGTGTACCCATTATTAGCACTAAAACTATAAATAAACCCTACACCACTTAATTTCTATAAACAAACCCAAAAAATGACAGCTAGCCCTATTGAATTTAATTTTGACTATTAAATTACTTTGATATATTCAGTGTTTTGGGCTTTTTTATGAGGTTTTGGGGTTGCGTTTGTTTTAAGAAATCAACGGTAGTTTTGTAATTTAAAAGAAGTTAAAAGCTTTTTTGTTATGTTGTAAATAGGCTTTAGGTGTGTTTCTAAAATCCATTTCATATAGAGATTTTTCATAATTTGGACTCCTATATTGGATATAATAGTGAATCTCCCTTTATTTTTCTCTCCTTTTTCTTCTTCTTCATCTTCTCCCTCTCTTGTTTCTTTCGCAACAACCACTGTAGCAATAGTCACTGTTCGACTTCCCGACCACTAATCGATGCCGTCATGTACTAGTTGGCCGCGCCACCTTTAGGAAAAATGTTCCTCTCTTCCTCCTCATCCTAATGCAGCCCTTCTCTGGTGTCAACAACCCAGGAATTCTCCCCTTATTCCAAATTTTGACCATTGGGTTTTTGAGCTATTCTGGCTACACCGGCCACCGTTTTCATCGAGTGAGGTATGGTTCTTCATCATTTTTCCGTGCTCTAGCTGTTTATGTAAGTGGGTTGGATCAATTTTGGAGTTTTAGAAGTCAACGAAGACACCCAAGTTTGGCCAGCTGTTTGGGCCATGTTCAGGGTTCATTTTTTGGCAGGGGTCCGAGACAAAAAATTGTTACCCTTGATAGTCTGATCATGTTGGTATAGGTCTTGACTGGAGTTTTGATAATTTTTCCTTTGCCAAAAATTTCTTAAGACAACCACCGTTGCTAGAGGCAAGAAATTGTTCCCAATGGCGGAACTAGGAATTTTTATAGGGGTTGGTTAAATAATTTTTTTTTAGAGGAGATATTTTTTTTTCTCTTGAAACAAAAATATAAATAAAATTTTATAAATCCAACAAAGTCACATTACAAGCAAAAATACACACAAAGAAGTACAAAATATAAATAAATACCAAATCAAACACATTGTCCAACTTCAAAAAAATATGTTCGATTGCAAAAAAAATTTAAAGAGCTTACCTAGTGAACCTTCTCTCTTTGAGCGTATCAAAATCTTTGATTATTGAATTTGAATCAATATCCACAGAAAGCTCTTTCTCAATGTAGACAATGAGGGAATCTACGAGATACTCATCGTCCATTTTGTTGAGAAGTACAATCTTAACATGTTCCATAGCTGAAAATGCTCATTCTATAATTGCTGTAGAAACCGGAAAAGTTATTCTATAATGCTCGACAAAGGCTATCTTTTGTACTACGAACAAAAGTCATAGTAGTCAAAATATCTTAAGATTTATTCTGCAATGCTTGACAAAGGCTATCAATAAGTCCCATAATTTTTTCTAACTAATTCAAGATAAATAAAAACTCGTAAGATGTCATCGCTTTGAATGTGTTGGTATAGGTCTTGCCCGGAGTTGATGATATTTCCGTACGTCTACCCAAGAAATTTATTGCATGGTGTTTTGGCATTATTGAGACAACCCGACCTAAATTCCACTTTGAAATCTGAGTCGAACCCTCTGCGTGTCCGACACTTGGCGAATGTCAGGCACACATGTCCAAACTGCCCTTCTAACTAAAATCCTAGTTTTTCTAGCAGCTAGACTTCTGCAGAAATTTCTGCAAAGTCTCCCTTGTAAATTGTACATTTCCCAGAAGTCTCCACCTGTCAACAAACATTTATATATAACTGTTTGGTCCTAAAATTAACACACCAAGAAGAGTTCAAAAAAAAGGGGCCCATGGTGAAGTTACTTGCCCAGCCCAAGAAAGACCAAAACATAGAAGCTGTCATTAAGGCTTCAAAGATCAGCCCACAAAAAATTGTTGGGCTCAAACCCAAGAGATTAAAAACACACCCACGTGGCTACCTCAGCTTTGAAAAGTCAGCAATTCCAACTAAAGTTTTTTTCTCTAAAAACACTGCCAACAGAAGATCAAAAGCCCATCTATGTTCAGAGATTTTGCTCCAAAAGCAATACACCCTCTTCAAAGAAATCCACGGGTCACGCTTTCAAAAGCAAGAAACAGAGAGTTGTTCAGAAAATATAAAAGAAAACCCAAAACCGCCATAAAATCAGCCCACACAGGCGATGGCGTTGAAATAGAAAGCTGTCACCCAGGAAACCAGGGAAGGGATTGCTCTAGGAGGTGACTACTGGGAGCCTGTCTGCCATAATTGATAAAAATCCTTTCTACTTTACATTTTAGAAGATCTTTTTGCCGCCCATTATTTAAAATTAAAACCACCTCCCCAAGAAGGTCTCTTATAAAAACAGAAGTAGGCAAGAAAGAAAAGGACACTCAATTCATCAATCAATCAAAAAAAACAACAAACAAGAAAACAACCAAAAGCTCACTTGGATTCCAAGAGAAACCAGCTTTAGATCAGAATTCCAAAGTCCAGACTTAGAAAATAAGTCTTCTAAAACGAGATCCCTCGTTACAAATTTGGTTCAGCAAAAGCCAAGACAAGCAGAATTTGAGTTTTCACAAACGTGGAGACCTCAGCGAACTCATGAAGAGTCCTGCCCAAGCAGAACAACACTCGTAGTGAAATCCCTAGCTCATCAAACCCTCAAGAACAGCCACTTCTGCCCCCTCCAAACTGAAGAAGCTGCAAGTTCTGCCCACTCAAGGGCCTCACGAAGCGTGAAGTAAACATAAAGCTCTGCCAAAATCAAACTTTGGTATCGATTCATAGGTCAGCCTAACGTCTGAAGTCACGAAGCAGTACGGACCGTCCCAGGCACGTCCAGTCCAGCCCAAACTGGAACCTCCCATCCAAGCAGAAACGAAGTTCCGGCCATCTTTTAACCTTCCTAGAGTCGATATGCATATTTATTGTTTTGTAAAAGGCAGTTCTGCCTGAAACAGCCCAACTTCTATCAAATATTTCTGGCAAGAACAGCCGTTTGATACTGAGATAAATTATGAAAGTCCTTACCAGTCTGAGGCAAGAAAAGAACTTACTTGGGAGATATTCCTCACCCAAATTCACAATCGTTTGTTTTAGAGGTCAGTAACTTGGGGCGCAAGTTACCTATTCTAAAAAGAAGTCTGCTAGAATTTACATTGCTAGCAGTGGCACGCTCGCACACCAAAGAAAGCTGACTTGTTGGCCAACACATGGTCTCCAAGCCAGTGGGGAACTTCGCCCTTCCATCACAGGAGTAAAACGCGAAAACGGGTGAACAATAACCCAATCGTTTAGCATGCATTTAAATATATTCTAGCAATCAAACATCATATTATTCGGGCCTCTGGCCTCAATGAGTCAAATAAATCATTCTGCTAGTAATATTCAAATCAATTCATATAACATCCCCAGAACGGTGTTAAATCTCTTAATAACTTAACTGGACTACCTTTGTTACCTAACCTCGCTACTGCACTGTCACACCCCGGACCGGCTCCGCCGTAGCAGGATATTGTCCGCTTTGGGCCTGGCTACATTCTCACCAGCCCGCACGGTTTTGTTTATGGGAGCTCACGAAGCAACTTCCCAGGGTGGTCACCCATCCTGGGATTGCTCCAGCCTCCAACTCGCTTAACTTCGGAGTTCCTACGAACCCGAAGCCATTGAGCTCCCAAAAGGCCTCCCCTAAGTTCAGAGTGGCGCAGCGGACTGCCCAACTCCACCTAGCAAGATATTGTCCGCTCTGGGCTGGGCCGACGCCCCCCCTCACGGATTTGTTCCTGGGAGCTCACAGAGCAACTTCCCAGGGTGGTCACCCATCCTGGGATTGCTCTAGCCTCAAACTCGCTTAACTTTGGAGTTCCTACGAACCCAAAGCCAGTGAGCTCCCAAGAGGCCTCCTCTAAGTTCAGAGTGGCGCAGCGGCCTGCCCAACTCCACCTAGCAAGATATTGTCCGCTCTGGGCTGGGCCGACGCCCCCCCTCACGGATTTGTTCCTGGGAGCTCACGGAGCAACTTCCCAGGGTGGTCACCCATCCTGGGATTGCTCCAGCCTCCAACTCGCTTAACTTTGGAGTTCCTACGACTCCAAAGCCAGTGAGCTCCCAAGAGGCCTCCTACTAGATGGATGCGAGGTGTGCCATATAAGGCACATCACCCCCTCTCCGTTTGGTCGATGTGGGATCTCACAATCCCCCCCCTTAAGGGATCCGACGTCCTCGTCGGCACACTCGCACCACACGGCAGAGTGGCTCTGATACCAAATTGTCACACCCCGGACCGGCTCCGCCGTAGCAGGATATTGTCCGCTTTGGGCTGGCTACATTCTCACCAGCCCGCACGGTTTTGTTTCTGGGAGCTCACGAAGCAACTTCCCAGGGTGGTCACCCATCCTGGGATTGCTCCAGCCTCCAACTCGCTTAACTTCGGAGTTCTTACAACTCCGAAGCCAGTGAGCTCCCAAAACGCCTCCTCTAAGTTCAGAGCGGCGCAGCGGACTGCCCAACTCCACCTAGCAAGATATTGTCCGCTCTGGGCTGGGCCGACGCCCCCCTCACGGATTTGTTCCTGGGAGCTCACAGAGCAACTTCCCAGGGTGGTCACCCATCCTAGGATTGCTCTAGCCTCCAACTCGCTTAACTTTGGAGTTCCTACGACTCCAAAGCCAGTGAGCTCCCAAGAGGCCTCCTACTAGATGGATGCGAGGTGTGCCATATAAGGCACATCACCCCCTCTCCGTTTGGTCGATGTGGGATCTCACATGCACCTTGTAACACTAGGTTGCCTACGTACCCTTACTGAGGGATCAAGCCACACGTAGTTCTTTCCTAATACTCGAAACAATCATAAACTGAATATAAATATGCTATACGCTGAACTCCCTTTAGATTAGTTTAATAATATTTCAGAATTGGAATACTCTCCTCCTAGGCGTACTCCCATTCCTGACCCGTCAATCCCATCGCTTGCAGGTCTAGGAGATACCCCTTCTATCCGAGCCACATTCCTCGCTCGCACGTCTCGAAGATACCCCCTTCTATCCGAGCCGCATTCCTCGCTCGCAGGTCTCATAGATACCCTCTTCTATTCGAGCCGCATTCCTCGTCGCAGGGCTCGGAGGTACCCCCTTCTATCCAAGTCGCATTCCTCCCTCTCAGGTCTTGGAGATACCCCCCTTCTATCCGAGTCGCATTCCTCGCTCGCAGATCTCGGATTTACCCCCTTCTATCCGAGCTGTATTCCTCGCTCGCCGGTCTCGGAGATACCCCCTTCTATCCGAGTCACATTCCTCGCTCGCAGATCTGGAAGTCCCTAAAGGTTCTAATATGCCTAGGCATGTCCCTAGAGTTTGGCCTAAATCGGACGGTCGGATTACCCACGGTCGCACGATCGGACAATTACAGTAACCCTAGCCCTAGGGTTGGCGTTTCTGGAGTATCCGGGACTCTGTTTAGGGTTTAGATTCGTCGAATCATATACGATCCTAGAATTACCTAGATCAACATATCTGGAAATGACTACGATCCAACGGCTCAAACTTATCCAATCCAAAAATTACACAATAGGCGAGATCCGTTCGGGGTCCAAACATTATCGAAATTGAGATCCGCGAAATCCTACGCGCTCGTGAAGACCAAGGGATTATTCTATGACTGAAAGTGTTCCCCACCATGCTGCCCACGCGCCGCCACACTTGCTGGCAACACGTGGGTGGCTTGATCAGTTCTGATGACCGAAAAAATCTGAAATTGTAAGGCCAGCTTCCTACCCTAGGTTCATAACATGATTTGCAGCCACTTTTCTTCTTGGACCTACCCCAAAAACTGGCCGGGAGTGGCCGGAATAGCGATCCCAAAATCGGCCAAAACCTAACTCAAAAATCGAACTATCTACACTTCGAATCAATGAAAACCTACCTAACCACCAGTTAGAGCTCGAAAAGTAGTTAAGAAACCATACCTCAATAGCCGGAAACGGTGGCCGGAGGAGGGAGAACGAGCTTCATGAAAAACTCATAAAAATTGATTGGATTCTGGGCTTTTCCGGTAACAACGGTGGCAGGCTGCAACGGAGGACAGTTGGGGTTGGAAGAGGACGGTGGCCCGGTCATTTTGGGACCAGTCCCAGCCCTGATGGTGGCCGAACATGATGATGCCCAACGAAAAACCATTCAGCTGGAGGGAAGAGTGCGACTCTGTCGCATGCCCAGTTGTGAGAGAGAGAGAGAGAGAGAGAGAGAGAGAGAGAGAGAGAGAGAGAGAGAGTGAGTGAGTGAGTGACTTGACGAGTTATTATTTTGCCCTTCAACATAATTTGATCACATCTCTCTCGTTACAACTCGGATTTGAGCCCATTACGTGTCTACGGAGTCCTCTTGATGTGCTCTACGCAATGATACAACTGAAATCCTCAAATTCCTTCCCGAATAAAAAAAAAATCAACTTTTAACTTTATAAAATATTCTGAGGGTATTCTAGTTATTTCTTTAAATAAAATAATAATTAAAAATTAATTAAGGATCGAGTTGTTACAATTATTTTCTAAAACGGAGGGTTTTATTTATGTTGAATATAAATTATATATTCCACATCATGAGTTTCACAAGCCTATTTTGTTTTGTTTTTATTTTTTACACTTTGCCTATTTTGTTAATAGGTTGAGGTTTTTGTTATTTTGGTTAGATTTTACTTATTCTATTAATTGGTTAAATTATTTATTTACCTTTGTGTCTTCAGTTTTTTTAAAATATAATTGTTGTTATATTTTTCTTGATTAAAATAATGAGTTAAACACAGGAGTGTATGGGGTGGGAGCGCTTGGCCAACAACAAGGCAACTTCCAAGACACTTTGCAAACTCAAGGGTAAGACGACTATTAGGGAGCCCTCTCTGAACAAAGCAAAGGGTAACGACGTCAGTTCAATTGTAACCACTGAGCAAGGGCACGATTCCCGACCAAAACACAAAAGCCATGCAGATCACCCATTGTTCGAGACAAGACGATAAATACACAAGAACCGTAGTGCATCTGATCTTGTGCTACATGTCAAAGTCACAAACTATTTGTCTTACAAGGTAGATATTGGTAATTATTGTCGGCTCATTTGATTAATTTTTGTTTTTATGTGTTTTTTTGTAAGCACCATTTTGATTTTATGTTCAATTAATCCATCTGCGTGCTAAATAAATCCTTGGCAATTTGATTGATTATTGGTACTATGTTTAGTTTTTCTCAACTTGTTTTTGTTTATTCCATTTACGCAATTAGATTTCATATATTCAATTACCTGCTTTCTGTTTGCCAATTGGATATTTGTAAATCTAATTGCATTTCAAGTTTGCTGAGTGTGCATAATTTTGTTTTTATGCTCCATTAATCCAGGTGCATGCTAAGTAAATCCTTGACAATTGGATTAAGTGTTGGGAGTATGTTTAGTTTTTCTCAACTTGTTTTTGTGCATTCCACTTATGCAATTAGATTTCACATATTCAATTACCTGCTTTCTGTCTACCAATTGGATATTTGTATAAATCCAATTGCATTTAAGTTTGCTGAGTATGCATAATTTTGTTTTTATGTTCCATTAATCCATATGCATGCTAAGTATGACAATTTGATTGAGTGTTCAGAGTATTTTTAGTTTTTCTCAACTGGTTTTTGTGCATTCCACTTACGCAATTAGATTTAACATATTCAATTACTCCATTTCTGTCTGCCAATTGGACTTTTGTAAATCCAATCGGATTTCAAGTTTTCAGAATATGTTGCATGGAAAGTGTTCTTGTGACTAATTCAATTTTGGACTTCTTAGATGTTGGTCCAATTTTGTTAAGATATAATGGATGTAGGACATCAATATTAACTCCTCAATAGAAGTCATCCAAGTCAGCGCATGGGCAGATAAGCAATTGATTTGTCCTTCCTTTTTAACATATTTACTTCTAATTCCATTAAATAGAAAAGGAAAACAAAGCCACACATCTTACAATCGTGCTCATTCTCAATCTCTGCAGATTTCTTGCATCAGTAGTGGAGATCTTTTTTAGTATAAAAATTATAGGAACTGGTGGAAAACACCTATAGGTAGCATTACCATAGTAAGCTTAAAACATCAAAAAATGTCCTCCATGCAAGAATTGATCTCCGAAGAAAGACTTGAACTTGGAAAAAAAAGTACCCAGAAAGCCAAAAACAAGTGAAACACAGAGAAAGACTTGAACCAGATTAATCTATAGCTCTGCTACCTATACACATATGCCATGATCGAAAAAGTTAAGATTTTTCCAACCACAAGGCTCAGAAGCCTCTCACGAGAAAAGATTCGTCATAAACACCTACCTGGCATTTTGATATTCTACCTATAACAAGTGTTTTCTACCCACAGAAATACCTATATAAAGTACATACCTAGGGCTGGGATGAGTCATATAATATACCAACATCACAGGTGTATCTCATTATACCTACCAAATAGGTAGCTGATTCATATTGTAACTATACCATGGATGAGTTATATTATAACTATACAACAGATAATTCATATGTACCAATACGACATATTAGTCAAGGTAAAGTTGGGTTGAGATACCTGTCGAATAGGTAGTTGAGAGAAGCAAGAAATCCGTAAATTGGGATGGAAGAAGCATGATTGTAGGTAAAAACATGATTTTTTGGATATGTCTGCTGTATTTCCCTTTTCTATTTAATGCCAAACATTGTAAATGGCTCATTATTATTACATAAATAACTATACTCAATTCAAGTCATGAGGAGCATCATTGGAACAAAAAATGATTTTGTAAATTAAAAACTAAAAACATTACATCAGATTAAAAAAAGAGAAAAAGGAATGTAATCATTCTAAACATTTTTATTGATCAAGATATATCACAACTTGGAGTAGTTTAGAATAACTACGAGATGTATCACTACTGATCAAGTCAATTGGCATCCATTGGGAACTGTGATACAAACCTACAGCATTATGTGCAAAGCAGCATTCCAACTACAAAACAAAGAATTCTACTCGAAGGACCAGCCTGGTATGCCTGGTATTTAGGGGAAAGAGTATCCGTGCAAAGCCTAGGTACACTAGATTAGCTAATCCCAAAAATACCCGATCGAACTGTACTCAAAGACGTGAAAGTATATGCTGTGGACAATGAAACCAAAGCATCACTTAAGGGATTTAAGGCAGAGGACTGGTTTGTTGAATCCACTGATTATGGAGTGTTTCGAAATGAGTACATGAGGTATAAGCATTATCCAAGTGTGGCCGCGAATGTAAGTTTGTGATGAGCGAGGAATTTAGCCGACTAATCATATCCAATAGTTCTACTGCTGTGGATGCACTTACCTATAGTACAAACATGTTATGTGTAAACAAAGTTAATACATTACCTTAGTTTCGATTTGAACATTTTAATCGCGTAGAAATGACCTCAAACTTACATATTTCACATCCCCCGAGAGTATAAGGCACTTGCTAGACGTGCCTCTTGGCATGTCCAATTCTTCACAATCATCTGCGTCCCATCATCCCATCATCCCACCACTTGAACAGTAAATGGTGGATTTTTAATTTCACTAGCTTGAACGCTCGGACCAACAAAATACACACCATCTTCCACAGTCTGCATAGTGATGTGACATGAATTAAATTTTGTTTTGCATAATCTAACTATATTGTGAAAGACCATTATCAACAATAAAACTTACATTCGCAGCCACACTTGGATAATGCTTATACCTCACATACTCATTTCGAAACACTCGATAATCAGTGGATTTAGCAAACCAGTCCTCTGCTTTAAATCCCTTAAGTGATGCTTTGGTTTCATTGTCCACGGCATATACTTTCACATCTTAGAGTATAGTTCAACGGGGTATTTTTAGGATCCTCTGATCTGGTGTAGCTAGGCTTTGCACGGATACTCTTTCCCCTTAATACCAGGCATACCCGACAAGTCCTTCGAGTAGAATTCTTTGTTTTGTAGCTAGAATGCTGCTTTGCACATAATGTTGTAGGGTTGTATCATCAGTTCCCCATGGATGCCAATTGACTTGATCAGTAGTGATATATCTCATAGTTATTCTAAACTGCTCCAAGTTGTGGGGTGTTTCCCGCACATCCAAGCCACCCAACCACCATAACGCGCGAAACCATTAACTACTTTCATCGGTAAATGGTTGACTTAAAGCAAGTGGCTTCGAGTACTTCACGCCCATACCTATAAACAAAAAACAAACCACTATTAGTTATGAAGACCAAAATACCCAAACGCAAGGAATTATAAGAATCTTTTAGTTTGTCAACATAAAATTATTCACCTCCCAAGCCTGAAAATACCCTCGTGAGCTTGACACTATCCTTCTAGAAATAGCATCCATCGACAGATACAAGCATGACAACCCAGCCCCACCCCAATTGTACTCTTTAATCTCATCCACTTTAGCCATGCTGGGCATTTAGTATAGATAAACAGAGTTGCTCTTATCATTGCATATAGTGTTGTCGACCAATGTGAGAATGAAGACACGAGTTAACAGGTTTTCTTGTATAGTGGTTTGCAGCTTCCATTCCTTGTACTTATCCACAATGTTTTTGTCCTTAATTATGCTTGCAATGGGGTTCCCGAATAGCCTCACTATCTCTATAGTGTTTTTGTAGGCCTCCATGTCATAATTTAAAGGTTTCCCACAAACAGGTAAACTCGAGATTGCACTAAAGTCCTTTGGGGTCATTATAAGCTCCCCGACCTCATCCAAATAGAATGTACAGGTACTGTCCCACCAACGCCCCGCCAATGCCGTAATGAGGTGTCTATCTCTCCATCCCTTTCTTGCAAGTAATTTTGCAAACTAATGAAAACTTTGTTGCTTTGACTTTATCCTTTACTGGACCAGGCAAATGGCTTTGAAACCATAAACCACAGAATTTGTCATTTCCGCATCCCTTAAAGTGGTTACCCGAATTCTGCAAGTGTCAAAAATTGAATTAGTCATAAGAACACTTTCCATGCAACATATTCTGAAAACTTGAAACACAATTGGATTTACAAAAAATCTAATTGGCAAACAGAAAGGCGGTAATTAAATATGTCACATCTAATTGCATAAGTGGAATGCACAAAAACAAGTTGAGAAAAATTAAACATACTCCCAACACTCAATTAAATTGTCAAGGATTTACTTACGTAGCATGCACTTGAATTAATGGAATATAAAAACAAAATTATGCATACTCAACAAACTTGAAATGCAATTGGATTTACAAATATCCAATTGGCAGACAGAAAGCGGGTAATTGAATATGTGAAATCTAATTGCTTAAGTGGAATGCACAAAACAAGTTGAGAAAAACTAAACATAATACCAACAATCAATCAAATTGCCAAGGATTTACTTAGCACACAGTTGGACTAATTGAACTTTAAAAACAAAATGATGCTTACAAAACAAAACATAAAAACAAAAAATTAATTAAATGAGCTGACAATTATTACCAATATCTACCCTGTAAGATAAATGGTCAGTAATTTTGACATGTACCACCGGATCGAATTCGCTGTGGTTCTTGTGTATGTATCTTCTCACACAGAACAATGGGTGATATGCATGGCTTTTGTGTTTTGGTCGGGAACCGTGCCCTTGCTTAGTGGTTACAATAGAACTGATGTTGTTTCCCTTTGCTTTTTTCTGAGGGGGCACCCCAGTAGTCGTCTTACCCTTGCGTTTGCAACGTGCTTGGGAAGTTGCCTTGTTAGCCAAGTGCTCCCTCCCCATACCCTCCTGTTTTTAACCCATTATTTTAATTAAGCAAAAATATATTAATATATATAACAACAATTATATTAAGAAAAACTAAAGACACATAAATACTTTAACCAACTAATAAAATAAGTAAAATCTAACCAAAATAACAAAAACCTCAACCTATTAACAAAATAGGCAATATGTAAAAAATAAAAACAAAACAAAATAGGCTTGTGAAACTGATCATGTTGAATATATTTTTTATATTCAACATAAATAACTCACTCCGTTTTAGAAAATAATGTCAAAACATTATGCAATAGATTTCTTGGGTAAATGTAAGGAAATATCAACAACTTCGAGCGAGACCTATACCAACATGTTCAGACTAGCAAGAGGAACAATTTCCTACCGCCGGCTGAAAGCTTATGAGCAAAGCCACACTCACTTGGTTAGTTGAGTTGTGGGATATCATTGAGCATGGAAAAAAACAAGAGCATGTGATTGAGCATGGAAGAGGCATCAGGTGTAAAGCGGAAAAATATGACAGAAAAGAAAAAGGCCCGTCAGGCAAATAAGAAAAAGAAGAAAGCGGTTGCTTGCTGTGCAACAACAACATGAAGAGAGAATGTGTAGCTGCCTGTGGGAGGAAGATAATAAAAGAAAGGAAAAAGGGATCAGAAAAGGAGCGTAGTGCCAGAGGAGCACATGAGAGAGAACACAAAGTGCTGAGAAAAGAAAGCATAAAATAAAAAAGGGAGTAGGAATAAGGAAATGGAAGTGGCCACGAGGCAAAGAGAAGAAAAAGGGCTGAGGAGATAGCCAATGACCTGGCAAAGGCAAAGGTTAGACTATAAAATCAATGAAGAAAAGAAGTGAATACCCCAGTAACATACCAAAGGAGAGGGGGAAAGACACCTAGCAAGTGGGCAACAGAAGAAAAAAAACAGAGAGAGCTCAAGAGAGAGAGCTTGTCACAAAGAAAAGGGGAAGAAAAAAAAAAAGGCGAGCTGTTAAGCATGGGAAAGGGAGCATGTTGCAAATTTTAAAATGAGTGGAAGAAAAGAAGTGGCTCCGAAAAAGAAGAATAAAGAAAAGTGGTGTCACGGGTGTACAGAGACCAGAAAAGAAAGAGAAAAAAAAATAAAGAGAAGAAACCGGGAGGTCAGCTCATAGGAAAAATAGAAAGAAAAGAAAGGAAAACCACTGTCCCATAGCAAACAGGGAAGAGAAACCCAAATGAAAGAAACTCAACCACAGAGAAGAGCTCATAACAAAGAGAGGGGTTGGAAAGAGAGATATTTGAAAGGAGAGTTCGTTAGAGAGCAAAGAGAGAAACAGAGAGGTTGCTCAAAACGTAGAAATGGGGGGGCTGCTTGGTGTTAGCAGAGATAAGTGGCCAATCGAGCCAAAAGAAGGATAGATGGCGGCTGTGCAAGGCAATAGCAGCAGTGTAGCTCGGCAGGAACAAAGACAAACGCCTGCTGGAGAAGGCTCGGCGAGCGGTGACAAGGCTAGCGGTGGAAAGCGAGCGGTGACGAAGCTCACAGAGGAAAGAGATCATAGTGATCAAGGGACGTACTATCTATAGGAAACAGATCAGGCCATCATGGCCAAGGGACTTATTGCCCATACAGATAAAAGAGAGGAAATTTAACATAAACAAGGTAATGACATTTTTTTTTTTTAAATACTGGAAGGGAAAGAAAATGAGGAAAAATGCAGTGATAAAAGAAGCTGCGTAAACGGCTAAAGTAGAAAGAAAAATATGTTGATTATAGAGGAGAGGAGAAACAAAAGGATTTACAGAAACAAACACCCATTACGGGTGAGGAGTGCCAATGACTCTCAATGTTGGCAGAGAAGGGATTGGTAGTTGGTGTTAGCCAGAGGCTCTGATACCATGAAAGATTATGAGCAAGGCCACACTCACTTGGTTAGTTGAGTTGTGGGATATCATTGATTAATATAATACTGAGTACAACACATACAAACAAAAGGAGACAAAGAGTCCTTAATACAAGGAAACAAAGTCCAGGAAACATGAGTCCATCACCTAGGTAACATAACTCTAGGTATTGGGGAATCTCAACCCTATGGTCTTTCACCGGCAATGGTGGGTGTCTTGAGAAATTTCCGACGACGGAAAAATTATCAAAACTATAGTTAAGACCTATACCAACATGATCAATTTTTTTTCTCACCGGAAAAATTATCAAAACTATAGTCAAGACCTATACCAACATGATCAATTTTTTTTCTCACCGGAAAAATTATCAAAACTCTAATCTAGATATATACCAACATGATCAGACTAACTAGGGAAACAATTTTTTATCTCGGACCCCGGCTAAAAAGTGGTAGGAGCAACCCCGAATACGGCCCAAACCGCCGGCCAAACTTGGGTGTTTTGGTTGACTTCTAAAACTCCAAAATCAATCCAAACCACTTACATAAACAGCTAGATCACGGAAAAATGATGAAGAACAATACCTCAATCGATGGAAACGGTAGCCGGAGTCGCCGGAAAAGCTCAAAAAATTGCCGGCCAAAATTTGGAAAAATTGGAGAATTCCTGAAGGTGGCGCGTTCAACCGATGCACGACGGAGTCGATTAGTGGCCGGGAAATTAAACAGTCACTGTATAGTGACTGTTGCAAAAGAAACACGAGAGAGAAGAAATCGCGGGGAAGAAGAAGAAGAAGAAAATGGGAGAAAAAGAAAAGGCTCGGTACTGTGCCACCAGAAAATTTGTCTTCAAAATTCCCATTACGTCCTTTCTGTTTCTAGACATTTTCTCCACCGTTACAACTTAAAATTGGGTGTGTCGCCTGTCTACAGACTTGTATCGTCTAGCTCTACAAAACAGCGTTATCAAATTTTCAAAATCTTTCTGGAATAAAAAGTAACGAAAATACCCTTACCAAGTTGCAAAATTGAAATTTTACAAATAAATAATCAATTGAATAGTATTTTTTGGACCGGGTGTTACATGTTCTCTTTCCATGTTATGACATATGATACTTTATTTTAGGAATGTCCTTATTCAGAATTTCTCAACGTAGTATTTTTATAGCAATATATATGCATGACACTATTGTTAAACTAATGTAAAACTTAGCATGTACACGAAATTAAAGCATTAAGTTGAACTATAGGAAAAACAACTAACATAAGATCCTATTTTTTATAAACATCAATCAAAATTTATTATAAATACTAAATTTCTAAGCTTTCTAATGTATGTAGTCTTAAAAATAATAAATAAATAACATATGCATACCTATAATTTCTTTAAAATGGAAAACTTATACGTCATTTAAGTTTAACTTAGTAAGGAGTACCAAAAAAACAAGTAAGCACATATAACACAAACTAACTCTTGCTTAATGGTTTTCATATATCCAATGTTAAAAAATAGCCAAACTTTGAAGCCCTTTGTTAATCAAAAGAAAGTAAACGTACATAATATAATATCATGTAATCATATTAATAACAACAAGAAGCTTAGATTTCGGTAAATCTAAAAAAAAAAAAGGTGGAAAATTGTAGCATTAAACTTTTTATGAGAGCAAATACATGTCATCGGTAATAGACAATCATTTTCGACAGCAATTATGACCCCTTGCAAATATACATCATCTTGCGAGAACTAATGATTGCCCTCGAAAGTACATATACCACCTGAACCCAACTAATTACGCTCGATAAAAGAAAAATTAATTTCGACGACCACTTGTTGCCTTCGGAAATAGCCTATAATTTTCAACAACGTGAAGATGCCGTCGGAAAAAACACAACTATTTCTCATGTGCATGAGATTTGTTGGAAATAAATGTGGCGCCAACATTTCCGGCCAAATATTAGCTATTTCCGAGAGCGACAAATAAATGTGTAAATGTGTCGGAAATAGTAAGCATGTCGTTGCCAATGAAAGCGACAAACAAACAATATGTAATTCTCATTTGATGTTGCAAAATTATACCAACAAACAGACCTCTGTCATTTGATTTTTCTTATTTTCCATTTATCTTCATAATTAAGTACCTAAGCTAAAGATTAAAATAAAATAAAAACAATGGAATTTATTGCATCTAATCATTCTAATCATGCAAAAACTAAGCTAAAGAAAATATCATGAAAAAGATATATAAATATTAATGTATCAAAACTCATACATATAACATTAGCATAGGTACAAAATAACACTAATTATAAGTGTCATGCCAAAAGTTGGGGGAATACATGAACAATATTGTTGTAATGCATATTTCGTACATAAAACCTAAACCATATATATAGTGGAAGTACTACAATATATGTCATTTTACTAGGGTGAAAATGGAACCTAAAATCTATTACAATCTCTAGGTGGCGAGCCTTGCTTGTCAAATGGTGATTCTGATACCCTATACTCGAGTGTCTCAAAAGTGAAACCATCAAAGGTGTAACAAGTGGAACCACCAGACACTTAGCCATATGAGAAGGGGACAATGTCTTAGTCCCATGACTGGCACTCTAAGATGATACGTATCATTTTGTGGGCCAAAACTAGAAAGAAAGTCACTCCCGTCACTTGTATAACTCATTTTCTGCTTACCACTATCATCAAAAATTAGATTTGGACAGTTTCTTTTGTTGTGACCAGTACCTTTGCACTCTCCGCATTGCAGAGCCTTTTTGCCTTTGCTTCTCGTTGTTTGCTTCCATGTTGTCTTAACAACTATGGGATCTCTTACAACATTATTATGGCATCCTAGATTAAGACTAGTTTGTTCATGTTTCTCCTTCAATCTCTCAACCAAATTACTTAATCTCCCAAATCCAGCCTTTAGCCTCTTGTAACCGACTTCTGTCTGCAACCCATAAAAACAAAGCTTGTTAAAATTGGCGCTTAATGACCCAAACCTAGCCATTTGAACAATTTTGTTCAGAACATCATCCGACTTGATTACAAATTCACTCCCGCGTCTTGCATCCTTTATCTATCTCTTCATTATTAAGGCCGGAAGTATTTGGTTCATATGATCACATTTCATAACTCCAAACATATGACAACACATAATTCCATTGGTTCAGATAATTTGCATGAACACTAAAGATGTTGATCTTTTCGGTAGTACACCACAGTCCAGTTCTCATTGGGTCTTCCAAATTTGAAAAATTTGTAAACACGAGGATCGTCATTGTTTCTTACGGGTTGCGCGAGAATTAACTTTGTCTCTTTATTTATCTCATTTCTTATCAACTTGTAAATGTCGTGAGTGAAAATAGAAGCTTTGGAGGTGCGTAAGAATGAGTGGGTGTGAATTATTCGAATCAAAGTAATCCTTCACATTCTCATTTCTCAACTTCAATAAGGATCTTTCAATTCGTGGAATACACTCCACTAACTTCATGTCTCTACCAATTCCATCATTCAAGTTCTTATGCATACCCTCAACACGTTGTGTGGTGGTATTTCCACCAAAGAAATGCCCCGAGCAATACGCTTCATCTAATCGCTTTCGTTTACGGTACATCATATCAATCCAATCACCTTTTATCATAGGTATCCGAATATCGTTCGAACGCCACTAGTGTCAAACCACCATGCACAAAATACCTAAAATCCCTTTCAATTTATGGGTTATTCACATTGGAGTTCACATTCCTCATGATATGCCATGAACATAAACGATGATGTCCGTCGGGAAAAACTTCATCAATCACTACGTGCATTGCCTTATCCCCGTCCTTGACAATAGATACATGCTTTTTATCCTTTAGAGAAGTCAAAAAAGTTCTGAGCACCCAACAATATGTAGCAACAGCCTTATCAACAAGAAATGCACAAAAAAGTTCTGAGCACCCAACAATATGTAGCAACAGCCTTATCAACAAGAAATGCACAACTAAAAACTGTAGTCGCGTTATGGTTGTTTACACCAATAAACACCACTACAGACTTGTCATATATGTTGGTCTTATACGTGCTATCAAATATCAACACATTCCCAAAGCAATAAAAATCGTGTAGAGATTGAGAGTCTCTCCAAAATAAATTTGCAAATCTATTCTCCTCATCTATACTAAACATGGAAAAAAAATTACGAGTCCACTATTGCCTTGGCATTCATGTAGCTTATTGCTGCTTGTGCATCACCATCCAATACTACTTGTCGACGCTCGAAATCCAACCTGTTATATAAATTCTTATAGTGAACCCCAGTTTCATGTATCCGTCTACTTGGTCAACCATATACTCTTATGTCTGACTGGTTTCAATATAGGCTTTTCTCAAAGAAATAGATTGTGCAATGTCGGATTCCGTAACACACTAGTGGGAGAGAATAAAAGGCACCTCATGTGAGTGGGCAAGTCAGTGGTTGTGCTCATTTACAAATTTATTCACAATATAAGCATCCCTTTTAGGACAATACTTTACAGCAAATCCAGCGTGACAATTCTCTCTAGTATCTTTCTTTGGTATGCAAACCATATCCTCTCTATTCGTCCATTTCTTTGATCTATCCCTTCTTTCGAGCACACCCATTGTTTGCATATCACAACTCCACCCTCGCTACATCTCAAACGTCTTATTCTTATGCTAAACCAATTGCAAGAGCATAGTTCTAGTAAAATCTTTCCGCTTCATCAAATTTTGCAAACTTCCTCCCCTCTAAATCAACAATGCTTATATTTTGGAAGTTTAACTCATCATACTCACAGTGTCCGCTAATCTCAGTAATTTCTTCTGTACTGTCGTCCACATACCGCAAAAATGGGACATTTTCTATTTCTTCTAGTGACTCAACCTCTGCAAAATAACCTTCATTGTTAGGTATGGAGCTTTGACCCTGATTTCCATTGTTTTTACTTGCTTATGCATCCATTTCCTGAAAATAGGCAACATGTCTTTCATGATTTAATTAATATGAAAATAAATGAATACACATCAATTGCATTTAGTAGAAGTATAAACATACAATTAATTATGAAGAATTTGTCATTAATAAGATATTCTACGTTTCATAATTGCACACAGATAATGGCAACAGCGCGACTGGAATACAAATGAGACTGTTGTGTTTGTCAATTGCAAGAATATAATGCAATTTGAACAACCAGTTTGTCAATTGCAAGACTAGTAATGCAATTCGAACTTTTGTCAATTGCAAGACTATAATACAATTTGAACTACCTGTTCGTCGATTGCATCCACAAATCACGTATTGTATTTACATTATGAAAATTGAAACAGACTAATTGCAAAATCGGACTAAACAATTGGTAATTGGATTAAAAAATGACATATCGAAGTATTTCTTTCATTTCTTTTACCAAAATGCAAGGCTACAAATATCATGGCATTTTCATTACACGAATTGCAATAACATACTACTTAGTTGGTAATTGCATTTTGAAAGTGCAAAATCTTGCCAATTGCATGCCAAGTACGTACACCACTTGCAAAAAAAAACCTTACGATTTGGGAATTGCACGCCTAAACATTATACTAAACTTCAGTATAATACAACAATTCCGACGAAGATGAACTCAATATCGAAGCTTAGAATATCATTGAAATTAAGAAATTCTATCCAATGATTTTGGAATGAGGCAAAATTTTCACACTATCCAACATCAAAGAAGAAAAAGATATTGAGATTAATCAAATTGGATTTCTTATATGTAAAAAAACTCAAATTACAATTGGTTTCTTTTTAGCAAAACCAAAACCCATTAACCCTCAAAACAAATTGACATTTTTTTTGTACTCACAGTGACTTCAAGATCAATTAATCGATATCCACCAGTTGCCGTTCAAACCAAGAAGCTCAACTGAAGAAGAGAGTAACAATGAAACCAGTGGCGGACCTGTGCAGGCGCAAGGAGGTGCATTTGCACCTCCGGTCGCCCAACATATCCATTAGAGGTGCTGGAGTTGCACCTCTACTTCAAACCAGCAACGCACAGCAGGTGTTCGATGAAATGCGCAAGTGACTGGTGTTGCCTGCGCTGCTGCTGTGCGCATGTTTTTTTTTTTTTTTTTTTTTTTAATGAAGCTTGGCCAAACGGCGTCTTTTGGGACCAAGCTTCTTCTTTTTTTTTTTTTTTTTTTTTTTTTTAAACTTACAAAACGACGTCTTTTTAAAGCCTTTTCTTCTTCTTTTTTTTTTTTTTAAAAAAATTTAAACGACGTCTTTTGGGAAATTCTTCTTTTTTTTCTTTTTTTTTTTTTTTTTTTTTTTTAAACGACGCCAAAGGACGTCTCCTTTTTTTTTTTTTCTTTTTTTTTTTTTAACCTGGCCAAAACGAAGTCGTTTTGGACCAGGGTTTTTAAATTTTTTTATAAAAAAAGGGAAAAAAAAGGAAACTGATGCTGTAAACATGGGCTTTTTGTGGGCTTTTCAAATGGGTTTTATTTCCTTACTTAATTGGGTTCTCTTTATTCAATTGTGTTTAGGGAATTCCTTAATTAAGTAGGATTGGGAATCTCTTTATAAAAGACCAATTTAACATCACCCAATTTCATCAAAGTGTGTGTGCATCACAAGAATCCTGCGTTTTTTTCCTTCCTGAGTACGCCAATCCAAAGTAAGTCGAATGCATTTTTTTTTCCTTGAGCAAACTCCAATTTTGTTTATTCTTTTTTTAATATATATATATATATTGGTTATTTAGCTCTCTCTCTCTCTCTCTCTCTCTATATATTAGTAAGATCAGTAGCAAATTTGAGTGAATACCAGGCTACGTGACATGTTATTCGAGGTATAATTAATTTTTATTTGTATATTTAATTCATAATTTGATATTGATTTATTTATTTAATTGATAAATTATAGTCAGTTAGTCATAGTAATAGATATAAAACCTTTTGTTTTAATTGTGCAGTTATGGAACAATACTTTCAGAGAAAGAGTTTAAATTCTCCTTCAAATAATCCGGGTAGTTCAAATCCTCCTTCAAATAATCCTTCTAGTTCCAACCCTCCTTCAAATAATCTAGCTAGTTCCAACCGTCCTTCAAATAATCCGGCTAGTACAAATCCTCTTTCAGAAAAATTGGTGAATACAGGAAGGAGTAGAATATACAACTATGTGTATTTACTTCTTACACTTGCTTTAGTTTTACCCGTTGCAATTGCTTTGGTTAAGAGAGCTTTTTCAGTTATGAATATTGTGAAAACACCATTGCGTAACAAAATGGGAATCAATAGTTGAGTGATAGCTTGGTTGTTTACATTAAGAAATATGTTTTTTCTTGTATTAGTAATGCAAATATAATGCGACGTTTTCATGATATGAAACCTCGTCGGCAACAATTGTAATTGTAATGTTATTTTTTTAATTAATTATGAATAACATTAGTATTGTTTAAATGATAAGGATGTTTAGTTGTCTCTTTCTTTTTCTTTTTTTGGTTTTGAGCTCTTAGCTTTTAAAAATTGCACCTCCGCTGAAAAATTCCTGGATCCGCCGCTGAATGGAACAAAGACTGTGAGTGCCAAAAAGAAGAAGAGAAAGAAGTCGCATGAGGACTTTCTTTTCTTTTGTTCAGATTTATATATATATATATATATATATATATATATTATATTGTTGTTTTGGTTTCCTTTTACCTGGAGCTACCCATTTAACCGGTCACTCACTATTAATGACGTAGATTACCCTACATCCCACAACAGCTCATCCAATGGCCCATATAATTGGCGCATTCATGCACCTGATCCATGGTAGGATTTTTGAGGATTTGCATTTTGCAGGAATTCTCCAATACAGGACAGTACTGGTAATCGTTGGCTTTGATTAATGAGATCCAACGGCTGGTAGGATTTTAGCTTCCTCAAGCAATTTTTTTCCTCTTGTTTTTTTATTTTATTTAATTTTTTGTTGGTCAAACTTGGAAGGAAAGGGGGCAAACTAGGGATGCTATAAATCCCAGCCGGGCCGTATCCCCATCAGTTCCTTGACCCTAATAGCGAGAGATTTTGTGGGAAAATCAAGGTCAAATACGGGGACTCCCGAATTTTTATTCCCATCTCCGTATCCAACTTGATAAATAATATATTTATTTTTAATTAATATATAATATAATAATTAGTTAGTTTTCTCAAATTGAATTGAGATTATTTTGAGTTATTCAATTGAATTTTGTAATTCAATTGAATGTAATTGCGTTGAATGATAATTTGAGCTGAAATCTAAATGATATAATGTAGGGTAAATATTTTTTAAAATTAAAAAACAGAGAATTTGGGGAGAGTTTAGGAGGTAGCCCCCGACGGAGAACAGTAATTGAAATGGTATTTCCATACTCGATCGAGAACCAAGCCGTTGCCATCCCTAGGGAAAACTCATACTTAAATCCTTTCAATTTCGATACTAAGTTTTCTGTGTTCATGGGCCGTTTTCTATGGATAAAGAAAGTCATAAAGACTTTATGTATATAAAAATAATAAAAAAATTTAGTTATATACCCAATCTTAGACATAGTATTATAAAGAAACACTATACCATTTAAAAACTATAAAATATACCCAAAAAAGTCCAAAAATCGACAGCTGTACATTTTTTAATTTAATTAATAAGATGAAATGCCTTTAGTACCCTTTTAACATAAAATTGGAATTTTAATCCCTTTATCTTGCGTTGAAGCCAAAGCAGAACTCATTTCACAAGCTCCAGTCTCTCATCTTCATCTTCAACCCCAATTTTCAGTTTTGTTCTTCCATTTCTTGTTTTGAAATTATCTTTCTCTTTAGACTTTTTGGATTGTATGGATGTCTATGTCTCCTCACCATTGCTGGTTTTGACACTTTGTCAAGGCACCAAGCCTTAGCTCACCAAATCAGATCATCTCGATCTCTCCAAGTTTGTTCTCCTATACTTTCTTCTTCATCTTTTTGTTTTTGCTTGTGGATTTGTGGACGAAGGTATGAAATTGAGATTTTGGTGGAATTTTACAGTGATATCAAAGGAACCTCGATCTCGATCTTGATCTCCACAAGTCGTCTCGGCAGAAAAGATAGCCGAGGACCTCATCGGTTGTTCCAAATTACTACACAACACCAGCAACTCGTCATCTTTAGTTGTGGAGGAAGACGGGGATTTTGACGCATCGTCGTCTGGTTTGGACTTGGAATTTTTGATCTTTTGCTTCAATTATGTGTTTCTCTTCAGATGTTAGTTGATTTGAGGAATGTATTTTAAACTTTGATGATCGATTTATCTTTTGTTACTATTTAGGTTATGGATCTCATTTTTGTCTAACAATGAACTTCTATGACAGAGTATTAACAAGATAGTTCTATTACAGAGTATTAATAATGTACTTCTATGGCAGAGTATTAACATGTACTTCTATGACATAGTAGTATTAACAAGATAGTTCTATGAAATAGTATTAACAATGTACTTCTATGAAGAGCCTATGCTTGGGTTTTGCAAATTTTTTTTAAATAAATTGTTTGAGTTTTTTTTTTAAATTTGTTTTTTTGTTGAGTTTTTTGTGTTAGGCTTTTTTTAAGTTAATCAGTGGCAATCATGTAATTTATAGGAACTTCAACACATATTTCTTATGTAGTAAATGGAGTTTGGATGTGCTTCTAAAGTGCATTCTATGTGAGAACTTTTTATATAATTTCAGTCTCCATTTTAAGTATAATAGTGAAGCTCCCAAAATAAAAAAGGGGGCCATTTTTGCCGTTCCTTTTGTAGTCCATCTTCTTCTACACAGTTCTTCTTCTTCAGCTAAGGGCTGGCAGGCTAGCCCAGCCCACTTCAAGGCCCAAGCTGATGGTGATTTTAGAATAAAAACGCAGGGCCGAGCTTTGATTGTAGAAAACATTTACGACTTGTTTGTATGGTTTTTTTGGGAAACATTAGAGAGAATTGTCAGGGCTTATTAAATCATTTCCTTTGATCTCCTGTGAATTGTCTGAGCTTGGTAGGGAAATAATAGCTGGGTTGCTACTGAGAATTAGTTGTTATGGATGAACAAGTCATCAGCAAATATCAAGGAAGAAGAGGCTATGTGTTATCTACCTTCTGTCATAGATTTCTTTCTCTGCTTATACTGGTTTTTTGTGCAGAGCTCTGTTTTCAAAAGCCATGCATGTCTGGATTATGTATTCCATGTAATCACCTTAACGGGAAAATGGATTTTATCAGAGGAGGCATACTGCTACCGGTGGCAAAGTCTCTGTGACATTGCTAAAACTTTTTCCTTGGTGGTATACGCGCACAACCCCTATACTCCGCATGGCATTTGTGCAAAAATCCATTTCAAAAAAACTAAAGAGAAACCACCAGAAATGAATAACACCAAAATACTAATCAACTTACACTGCGGTAACATATAGATTAATTCTTTTAACGAGGGAAATCGAATATGAGATGGATTTAGAATTACATAATATGCATAACATCTCTAATTCAAACACAGCAACATATATATTAGCATGTTGGTTACAAAACAGTAATACCAAAGAACTTAACCTGTCCTGTAAAAAAATAATAATAATAAGAACTTAACCTGTACTAACCAACCATGTCAGGATAAATTAGTGTTGAGATCAAACTGGCACTGAAACTGCTAAATACCTTTTTTTCTTCTTTCTAAACCACCTTATGAAACTAAGAATCCTTAACTGCTGTCTTGTTTTCATTAATGAACGTCCCCACTGACTTGAACCATCGCATAAGATTACGATGATCCTTAACGTATAGCCATGCTCGAAGAAATGGAAAGAGACTATCACCCACGCCCCGCTCTTCAATGTAGTTGTGAAATGCATCCCTTATCTTTTCCTCAAGATCTCTGCCAATTGGAGGACAGTTCAAGCCATATATGCATCAGTTTCGTATGCATAAATCAGAGCACATTACAGATTTAATTTCTAAAGAGCCAAAATGATTTACAAAACAGAAGGCGAGATATTTCAGTGACTCATTAAGAAGCAGCACTGAGGGATGAATCATTCCAAGAAAACGCATGTGACAGTATGATGACTCAAGAACAACAGTACACAATATAAATTAGCCATTGTTAGGAGTAACGTAGTGGTATAATCTTAGAATCGTTAGATAACATTTTACCACGAAAGAAGCTGCCAAACATATAACTCTTAAAGATAATCTGAACTTCAGCTGTATACCTTTCCAAAAGAATGACAACCTCAGAAAACAAACTCTCCAGTCTCAAAAATATAGTCACTGTTGAGCTAGAGATGTTTTCAAGACCGGCAATCTCAATGTATTAATAACAAAAATCCACATACTTTATTCAGTGAAGAACACTGAGATCAATGATGTGTGCTATACTCTTCTCTTCCTTTCTTTTTAATTCTATTTCCTTCTTCCTGTGTATCTACATAATTTTTAGTCTATATGATAACCAAAAGTACATAGGTTTTTATCAAAAACATACTACATTGAGGCCAAAAGATTGGCCTTTCAGTTAAAAGGGAATTAAGGAGATTAGATTCAAAGGCAGAACAACAATGACGCATGCCCAGTGTGGGAAGCATATCTGTATTTCAGAAAGAAGCATTGCTTCCGAGACCCACAAGCTGATGCCATTTATAATGGCAGCTTTAACAAAACATAACAAAAGAAACAACTTCAAGTAAACTCATTGGAAAGTAGCACCATATGGTTCACCCTCGCTGGGAACTGAAACCTTTTCTGTAAATATTTGCTTGCATAGATTTCCACATGTTTAAGTATCAGTCCAATTTGCCGTCCTATTAGACAGTTACCACATGATTTTTTACTTTCTTTCGAGAAGAGTTACCACATAATTGAATCCTTTTTCATAACATAATACACGATTTTATGCTTTTAAAATTTAAGGCACATCGACCCTATTAAAAAGAAGAAGAAGAAAAATCCTAGGCTACAAATGAAGTTTGTTATACTCTTACAATCTGGCTCCTAGTTCCATATTATGCAAAGTGCAAAGATGCAAAATCAAGATTAATTAATTCACCGCCATGAAAACTAAACATGCAAACAAATGTATATGCTTCCAATCTCACTGAAATATCACAAATATGATTCACTCTATAACAATCTCTTTTCCAAATTTTCTAGCAAAAGAACATTATGTTGAAGATTACCCACAACAAAATAGTAGCTCTTCTCACTTTTCAAAGGCTAATTACCAGGTTTGGTCTTCTGCAAATGCAACCACAAACACTAAATATAAAACCAAATTGCCAAAATTGAACAAGAAGAGGAAGATGGCTTACTCAAAAACAGGACCAGTATAGGAGGAACCGTCCTCAACAGAGCTCGCAGCATCAGCTTTGGGGCGCATGGATACAGAGTGAATCCCCAAAGCGTCCGGATACAACCCACAAAGAAAATGCAGAGACTCCTTCTGCCCGGGCTTCGAAACGTCGACGTGCAGGAACAACTGGTTGATGTCATCGCCATCGTCAGCGCCGTCGTCTTCTCCGCCATCGCCGGGCACAATATTGGCCAATCGCATCACCGATATGGTGATCTCTTCGTCGCCGAAAGTCCGCTTGAGCGCCGGGCCGTTGCCGTCGAGCGAGCCCTGGACGACGGTGAACGGCGACGGAGGGTTTATTTTGGGAGGAGGGTTCATTTTCGTGACGTCGAGATAGTGCTCTTTGAGGGAGCGGAGGAGGATGGAGTTGACGGCATCGGAGGGGGAGACCGCGGTTGAGTGGCCGTGTGCTATCGTGCGCCATGGGTGGTGGAGTGCGCCGACGCCTCTTGCTGTTGTTGCTATGGCTTTCCTCCACATTTGGTTTAGGGCAGCGTTGCCAGCTTCGCTCTGCTGAATAACGAGCTTTGCTTCTAAACCCTGTTCCTTTCTTTTCACTGCCAAATGCAAATAAGCATTTTTGTTTTTTCGGTTTTTTTGTCACAAATGTTACCTTAGGTTCATGAAATTATCAGTTTTAGGCCCCGTTTAAGATTATTATTAATTTTTTTTTCCGCCAATTTCTGTAGTTTAAGGTGTTGGTATAGCCCTTTTTAATAGGAAATGTTCTTAAAAAAAAAAAAAAAAAGGTATTGGTAAAAATAAAATATCTCGATTATTTTAAAAGAAGTGGTCTTTTAACAGCAACTTTTAAAAGCAGGCTATGAGTTGCTTAAAAAAAACAGATATAAGCCTTTAAAGCATTTTTAAAATTCCCAAAATACCATCCTTAATTTTTTTTTAAATGACATCATCTCCACTTCCACATTCAGTGACGGAGGTATGTGAAGGCCTAAGGGTGGGGGTGGGGGTTTTGGGGTGTGGATTTTATCAAATAGGAAGTAGACTTTTACCCAAATTTTTATTCATGTTCACCACTTTTTCACTAAATTGACTTCTATTGTCAATATTGTTGGTGCTTCATGCAAGCGTAATGATGAACTGAAAAATGCTCAAGCTACTAAAATTGAGCATATGATTGCAATTGATGAGCTCGAGATTGGGAAAGGAACAAACCAAATTGGCACCTTACAACGTGCTGGTGATATTCGTTGGGATTCTCATTCGAAATCAATTACTAGCTTGGTACCTAATTGACTCAATCATAGATGGTTTTCGAGATATGAAAGAATGACGAGTGTTATTTTGGTACCTAATTGAATAAACAATTATCTTTTGCCTTTTATTTTTCTAAACATCGTTAAGGTTGAAAAATTGAAAATTTTTAATCTCTTGTTTGGTTTATATGTTGGCCCCCCAACACATAAATTCCTGACTCCGCCGCTGTCCACATCTAACTCCACCACCACCTTTACCACCTCCACCGCCAGTGCCACTGCCACCACTTCCACCACATCATCCTCCTCATACTCCGCCAACACCACTAAAACAACCATCACCTCCACTACAAATACCACCACCACCATGCTAGCGCCACTACCACCTCATCCTCAACCTCTACCACTTCCACCACCACCACATCTATCTCCACCTTCACAACTGCCATCCCCACCACGACCTCCACTTTCATCACCACCACCACCACCTTCACCACCTTAACCACCTTCACCACCTCCACCACCACCGTCGCCACCACTACCACCACATCCTCCTCCTCCATATCCACCACGTCCACCTCTACCACCACCACCATCACCTCATCCTCAACCTCCACCACCTCCACCTCCACCTCCACAATCGCCATCCCCACCACCACCACACCACCTCTTTCTCCATCATCGTCACTTCCATCTCTTTCACCACCACCTTGATCATCAACACATAATTAGCATAACACTTTCAA
>NC_047651.1:8585774-8599618 GCF_902201215.1 Prunus dulcis
TTTCTCCGCAAGATTTCATTTTCAGTTCTTTTTAGGTCACGCGCTCTCTGATTTTCTCTTCTCTAGTCTTCAATTTTCTCTTTCTTTTGCTTTCTTTGTGGGAACACATTTCGGCAACTGATTACCCTAATTAAATCCTATTTAATTCAGAAAATTATCTTTGATTTAAGATGAGAATATCTCCCTAAATCATGGATGAGATTTCCATCAAATCTCCTTGATTAATTCCAATCTCCTATTTATGGGTAAGAATAATCCTAACCAAATGAGGATTCTTCTTCAAACCCTAGCATACAAGGAGCCTATAAATACATGGCTACAAAGATATTCAAGGTAATTCTAAACTCACACTCAAAACCCTTGGAAAATCCTATCTCCCTCTTTGTCGTTGCCTCCTCCCTCACCCTCTCTCTCACACTGCTAAGCACCACCACACACGGCGCCGACCACCCGGCTCTCCCCTTGAGAGAAAACTCCATCCATTTTAGCTATTGTTGTATCTTTGTCCAGATCTAATTGAACTAACTTAGGCATCAAAGGGCCTTTGGCCAACACCCACTGGCTGTGGTCTATTTACTCCAATTTATTTCATAGGGATTGAGGCAGAGAGAGAAGGAAGATCGAAGGTCGAGGAATCAGCTAGCGAATATTCCCCATGCGGAATTTTGCTCAAACATTCTGGTGCTTTCACTGAGAGACCGAGTTATACTCAAAGCGTGCTCTTAAATGAAAAGAACCTGTTTCCTCATTTTCATCGCTCAATCGAAGCCTTCCAAACAACCATGTTGGAAGTACGCGAACAAGGAGTCGGGCTGCAACAACAACCCAATCCTTGACAAACTTGGGTCACCACGACAACATGACTCCGAGGCAGTTACCGTGTGCTGCAACTGAAGTCGTGGTTCAGACTCTAGGCACTGCGACTGCCGCCACAACCCTAGCCGTAGCTACTGCTCCTCCTCTCGGTTACCGAGAGCACCCATTCGATGCATGCAGTAGCTCTTCGACTTGGTCCCATGTCCAAGAACACCTATTCGACCCCCGTCACAGCGCCTTTTTGCCATCTCGTGGCTGCCAAGACTCCACAACTGCATAGGTATGCTACCACCCACTCTGCCTCATGATCGGATTTGATGCGCTCGATTAGGCAGCCTATAAACAGTGTTTAAGAAGGTTAATAAAAGGCTTAAGGGTTCCTAGTTCTACAAGGATTGGAACATATTAATTCTATGGCATGAAAGATATCTCTAAGTGTTTCTTGATGGGCAAGACACTTAGAGAGATGCATATAAATAGAAGGCTCCCTCCTAGATCCGAAATATCTAAGCTAATCAGAAATTCACCCATCAGAGTTATAGCTATAAGGATCGGTTTCTAAGGAGAAGAACTTCTATACCTTAAGCTGCAAATCTGTTCCAGCATCATCCAATCTGCGCCAGCACCATGTCAGACTCAGGTTAGTGTTAAACATGTTATGGCTTTAAAGAACTTACATGTGGTATCAGAGCTTAAGTTATATCATGTTTCTACCTAACAAAACTCGTGCAGGAAATTGAGAAAATAACTGACAGCTTTTAAGTTATAAAGTATGAACATGATAACAGTATAAAGTATGTGCTTTATCATGTTCTTGACGTTTTCTACAGATCATCGCTTACAGTTCTTGTGTAATGATTGAGTGAGCCAAAGCGACTCAACCATTGCATGATCACTGTATTCAAAGTATTATGATCAGAATTTGCACCATGATGCAAAACATGTCGAAAGGCTTTCTGTCCAAAGATGTCAGCGGTTTGATGTGTCTTGTATCATGGTGGATCGACATGGGACATGGATAGATATGGATTAGTGAAAGGTTTTCTTCTATCTAAAGATGTAGAAGATCTTTTGCTCAGGAAATTCATATCTATTCGTTTTCCAGTGTCAATAAGCATGCTTGAATCACTGTCCAAAGATGTGATTAAGTGTGTTTGATTAAAGTTCTGGGGAAAGTTATATATATAAAGTGCTTATCTTGTTTTAAACATGTACAGTCAATCACAACTCCATTCGAACTCTCACTGGCTCAAATTATAAGAAATGGAGAGAAGATGTGGAAATTGCTCTTGGACTTCTGGATTATGAGATGGTTCTTACTGATGAAGCTCTATCAGTACCTGCGAATGATGCATCTGCTGAGACTAAGGCTAAATATGCAAAGTGGATTAAGGCCAACAAAATGGCAATTCTGATCATGAGGAGGTCTATTTCAGAAGAGGTCAGAGGCAGTATTACTGAAACTGAGAGTGCTAAGCTATTCATGGAAGCTATTGCAGAAAACTTCCAAGGCTCCAAGAAAGCTGAAATTGGCACACTCATGAGCCAGCTGACAGATATGAAATACAATGGAGAAGGCTGCATAAGAACTCATATTCTGAACATGGTTGAGATAGGAAACAAGTTGAAGGCTCTAAAAGTCAATGTGGATGAAACCATGATGGTGCACTTTGCCATTAACTCTCTACCTAGTATTTTTAGACAACTGAAAACTACTTATATTGCTCAGAAGGAGATATGGTCAGTTGTTGATTTGATAGGTATATGTGTGCAGGAAGAACAAAGTATAAGAAAGGACAAAGGCAAAGATCAAGTGTGTTTTGTGCAGGATACTAAGTTTAAACAAAAGGAATGGACCAAAAACAAGAACACAGATAAGCAGCAAAAGAAAGATGAGTCTGCAAAGGGCACGGGTCCAGTAGGTTTGAAGTGTTTCTTCTGCAAGAAATTTGGACATTTAAAGAGAGATTGCAGAAGATACAAGCGCTGGTTGGACAAACAAAAGGGAAAAGGTAAGCATGAAAATGTCTCTGTGATTTATGAATCTAATACAGTTGAAGTTTTATCTAATTCATGGTGGTTAGACAGTGGTGCAACAGTTCATGTGACTAACTCTTTGCAGGGATTCAAAACAAAGAGGGTGCCAAACAAGGATGACTTGAAGGTGTTCGTGGGAAATGGAGAAAGAGTTAGAGTAGATTTTGTTGGTTTAGCTAGTCTTGAGTTGGAGTCAGGTTTCATTTTGGAATTAATTGATGTCGTTTATGTTCCTTCTATGACAAGGAATCTGTTATCAGTTAGCAAGCTTGTAAGATCAAACTTACAGTTTGAGTTTGATGAGTCTGGTTTCTCCATTTTCAGAAATAAAAGTTTTATTGGTAATGGATTGTTGATCGATGGGATGTTTCGTTTGAACTGCAAATTGCCAAATCAAAGTACAGAGATGATAAATGTGTTAAGTTCAAAAAGACCTTGTAATACTGAACCCTTCACACTATGGCATAAGAGACTTGGACATGTCTCGAAAGAAAGAATGAATCTCTTAAGCAAAGAATCAATTCTTCCACCACTTAACCACCATGAACAAGATAAAACATGCATTGAATGTGCAAAAGGAAAATTGACAAATCTCAGAAAGAAAGGGGCGATAAGGAGTGAAAAACTACTTGAGATAATACACACAGATATTTGCGGACCTTTCCCAGCTGATACACATGATGGTTTCAGGTATTTTATTACCTTAACAGATGATTTTTCAAGATATGGATATGTGTATCTGATAACAGAAAAGTCCAAAGCACTGGAAATGTTTAAAATCTACAAAGCAGAAGTAGAAAACCAGCTGGATTCTAAGATAAAGGTTGTAAGATCAGATAGGGGAGGAGAGTTCTATGGCAAGTTCACTGAAAGGGGAAGAAATCCAGGACCTTTTGCAAACTTTTTGCAGCAAGAGGGCATTATTGCACAGTATACAAATCCTGGGACACCACAACAGAATGGTGTTTCAGAAAGGAGAAATAGAACCTTAATAGAGATGGTGAGAAGCATGATGTGTTGTGCAAAGCTTCCTACTTTTCTATGGGGAGAAGCTTTAAAAACTGCAAATTATCTTGTCAATAGAGTACCTACCAAAGCTACAAACAAGATACCCTACGAAATCTGGAGCAAAAGAAAGCCTAGTTTGGCTCATCTAAAAACCTAGGGATGCAAGGCAGAGGAAAAATTATACAATCCAATGCAGAAGAAACTTGATTCCAAAACTGTGAGTTGTTTCTTCATAGGATATCCAGATAGGACAAAAGGTTACAGGTTTTATTGTCCCAAGCATAACACAAGATTTGTGGAAACACAAAGAGCAATCTTCATTGAAGAAGAAGAGGGAGGATTAGATGATATAGATTTTGATTTTGATGAGGTTTTGGAAAACAAGGAAACTGCAGATGAGAATCAAATGAGAAATGTTACCATTTTACCTCTTGATGTCTTGGGAGAAAACCAAGACTCACCAATGGATGAAGAAAGAAATAATGAAGAAGGACAAGTGACAGAATACCAACAAACTGCAGCAGAAGATGTTCAGACAGATCAACCAGTACAGGTTCCAAATCCACAACTCAGGAGGTCACAAAGGCCTAAGAGGCCGGCCTTGTCCAATGACTATTTTGTTTATCTACAAGAATCTGAACATGACATCAATACTGATGAAGACCCTGCAACTTTCAAGCAAGCCATGGAAAGAAGCAAGTGCACACAATGGTCTGCAGCCATAGAATCTGAACTAGAATCAATGAGCAAAAATGGGGTATGGAAACTAGTAGTTTTACCACCAGGATGCAAACCTATAGGATGCAAGTGGGTCTATAAAACTAAAAGAAATGCACAAGGACAAATAGACAGGTATAAAGCCAGACTAGTGGCAAAAGGTTACACACAAGAAGAAGGAGTTGATTACAATGAGACTTTCTCTCCAGTGTCGACTAAAGATTCATTCAGAGTTATAATGGCTTTAGTTGCTCATTTTGATCTGCATCTTCATCAAATGGACGTTAAGACAGCCTTCCTAAATGGAGATCTAATTGAAGAAATATATATGAAGCAGCCAGATGGTTTTGCCTCAAAAGGGGAAGAAAGTTTAGTGTGCAAGCTGCAGAAATCAATATATGGTCTAAAACAGGCATCAAGACAATGGTATCTCAAATTTGATGAAGTTGTTAAGTCCCAAGGCTTCATTGATAATCCATTAGATGAATGCATCTATATGAAATTCAATGGAAAGAATTTTATTTTTATGCTACTATACGTGGATGACATCCTTCTAGCAAGTAGCAATCTGTCTATGTTGCATGACACTAAAGGGATGCTATCCAATCATTTTGATATGAGTGATCTGGGAGAGGCAAACTACGTTCTGGGAATTGAAATCAATAGGGACACAGAAAGAAAAATGATTGGTTTATGCCAAAAGGCATATATTGAGAAAGTGCTTAAAAGGTTTAACATGGGAAATTGTACAGGATGCGATGTTCCTTTCTCAAAAGGGGATAAATTGAGCAGTGAACAATCTCCTAAAACTGAGCAAGAGAGACAGGAGATGAAGGACAAACCTTATGCATCATTGGTAGGAAGCCTGATGTATGCACAAGTCTGCACTAGGCCAGACTTAGCATTCTGCATAAGTGTTCTTGGTAGATTTCAGTCTAATCCAGGTCAAGCACATTGGATTGCAGGAAAGAAAGTATTAAGGTATTTGTAAAGAACTAAAGAGTACAAATTGGTCTATAGAAAGGTTGAAAATTTGCAGCTGGAAGGATATGCAGATGCAGACTTTGCAGGATGTCAGGATACTAAGAAATGCACATCAGGAGTTGTTTTTCTATTTGCAGGTGCTGCAATGGCATGGAAGAGCATGAAACAGCAGTATGTTTCAACCTCCACCATGCAAGCAGAGTTCTTGGCAGTTTATGAAGCCACTTCAATGGCAGTGTGGCTTAAAAATTTCATGTCCATGCTGAAAATTGTGGATTCAATACAGAGACCGATTCAGTTATGGAATGACAATACTGCAGCAGTGTATTTTGCACAAGGAAATAAGAGATCAAGTGGAATGAGGCATTTGCATTTAAAGTTCTTATCTGCAAAGGAAAAGATCAGAGATGGAGAGACTGCTCTAAGTCACATTGGCACAGATTTTATGATTGCAGACCCCTTGAATAAAGGGCTGCCTAATCATGTTTTTCACAGACATGTGGCAAGCATGGGATTGCAATTCAGTTTTGATACCTAAAGTCAGTGGGAGTCAGTGGGAGCTAGAGTTCTTGCAGTTATGTTTTATTTTTGATTTTGTTAACTAGTTCTATCTAGTCAGATTCTGTTTAAAGTAGACTTATTTGAATTGTTTTTATATAATGTTTTGCATTTACTGCTTCTGGATGACAAATAGAATAAAGGCCAAACTGTGATCATGCTAGCATTATGTTTTGCAGTTTGAATCTATGAATGAGTCATTAAAGGAGACCTTGGTAGTCTTAAAGGGTGAGCAAAGAACTGTTTTGTTTTATTACACTTACAGTAAAACAAAAGGGTTCTCATTTTCAATCTAGTTGGATGCCTTATGTGTTTTGCAGGTTCATATATGTGATTATAAAAGTCTTGGATGTTATATATCCAGTGTACTTCGATAGTCCTCTATGAATTTTCAAAATGACAGTGGCTTGATAAAGGAACAAGAGAATTTTGAGTTCCACATGGCCATCAAGTGATGAGCAATAAGTCTGAATTGATTATTAGATCAAGTGGGAGAATGTAAGAAGGTTTATTGCCTTAAACCTACTGAAGTGATCTTCTAATCTATAAAGGATTGAAAGACTTATTGTTTATCAGGAACTCAAACCTATCTCGATTAGGTAGCCTTTAAAACAGTGTTTAATAAGGATAATGAAGGCTTAAAGGTTCCTAGTTCTACAAGGATTGGAATAGATTAGTTCTATCGCATGAAGGATATCTCTAAGTGTTTCCTGATGGGCAGGACACTTAGAGAGATGCATATATATAGGATCGGATTCTCAGGAGAAGAACTTCTATACCTTGTGCTGCAAATCTGTTCCAGCATCATCCAATCTGAGCCAGCACCATGTCAGACTCAGGTTAGTGTTAAACATGTTATGGCTTTAAAGAACTTACATACATCCCATCCCGAGATCGCCGCTCACGACCTGTTAGACCAAGGTCTGATGTGGATAAGTTTACTGAGTTTTTGAATTTGAATTCATCTTGTTTGAATGACAGTTCTTTATCCTACCAACACCAATGATGCAAACCCACCACCACCTCCAACCAACAATTCTGCAACACCCACCCGTGCTGCTACACTTGTAGTTTCCACTATTGTTACCATCAAGCTCTCCACTTTGGTTGGCTCAAATATCTCCAATTCTTCGCAGCCATGACCTTTTTGGCTATGTTGATGGCTCGGTGCCTTGTCCACCCAAGCATCTCCTAGCAACAAATACTTCTATACTGAATCCTGCTTATCTTAATTGGGTGCAACAAGATCAGACCATTCTCAGTTGGATTAACAACTCATTGAGTCCGACAATATTGGCTACTGTCACTCTTTCCCCCACTTCTCGCAAAACTTGGGAATCTTTGGAGCACCGTTATGCGTCCACCTCACATAATTGGATTTTACACTTGCGAAATGAGTTTCTACGTACTATTAAGAGAGATATGTCCATTTCTGAATTTTTAGACAAAATGAATTTGATTTCTGATAATTTGCCTCTTGTAGGAAGTCCCCTCACATATGATTATCTGGTCTCCATCATCATGAATAATGTCAGGGCTGCATTTGAAGTCAGTCAGTGTCGCACAAGCTTGTGATGCTCCAATCACGTCTGAAGCTTTGGGGGCACTTTTACTGAGTGCTGAACGACGTATAGGGGAACAGTCACAGCTTATTCCTAATCTGAACACAGGGATTACTACCTTTGTTGCTTCACGTGGCCATGGCAATAGAGGGCGTTCTCCTAGTTGCAATTTTTCATGCAACATAAATTATGCTACTACTCGTGGGCCTAGTCAATTCCGGTCTAATTTCCCCAATCAACGATCTTTCAGTACTCCATGCGAGTCTTCTTCTTCAGTCCCTGGTCGTTCCATTTTCCAGATTTGCAACAAGCCTAACCATCAAGCTTTGGACTGCTTTAATAAAATGAATACTGCATATGAAGGCCAAATTCCAGCAAGCCGTCTCTCTGCAATGGCCACCCAGCCTAACACTGCAAATTGATTCACCTCAAATATTTGGCTCGTTGACACAAACTCAATGCCCATATCACACCAAAAATTGTAATCTCAATAATGCTTAGGAATATGTTGGTAAGGAATAGGTTGGCGATATAGGTACTGACTCTGATTTACGAATAACTCATATTGGAAATGCTAAAATTGTCATGACATCCACAAATTTTTCTCTTAAAGATGTCTTGCATTGTCCTGATGCTTTATGCAATTTGTTATTTATTCACCGTTTCACTGTTGATAACCATTGCTATTTTCTAATTTATCCTACCTTGTTTTTTTCTCATCAAGGACCTCAAAATCCAGAGGACGCTTTTCCAAGGGGATGTGAGAATGACCTATATCCATTGCAGTTTCGACCCCCTCCATTAATCTAGGCATTGGCGGCTTCTATAGGTTCTAGAGTTTCTGCACAAACTTGGTACTCGCGCTTAGGACATCATGTGTCTTCCACAATAAAATATTTAACTACGAATAAGATTGTACCTGTTTGTGGTTCTTCTAAATTTTCCTTTTGTCATTCTTGTCCGTTAGCTAAGAGTTCTAAATTACCTATTAGTTTTAGTTTTTCATCATCTGAGTCACAGTTTCTTTTACAACTTGTACACTCTAATGTATGGTGTTCTCTAGTTAATTCAATCAATAGTTTTCAGTATTATTTGTTGTTGGTTGATTACTTCTAACGCTATTCTTGGATCTTTCCTATGAAAAATAAATCACCAAACAGACCCTTCCTCAATATTTGTTATCTCAAGGTATCCATCAAAGGTTCTCTTGTCCAAAACATCTAGAACAAAATGGCTTGGCTGAACGAATATACCGTCACATAGTTGAAATAGGTTTGGCTCTTATGACCCATTCTGACATACCACAAAAATATAAGGAATAAGCTTTTCAAACCGCTGTGTAATTGATAAATAGTTACCTACTAGAGTTCTTCAAAAAAAGAGTCCATATCAAGTTTTGTTCAATTGCAGTCCAAGTTATGAATTTCTTCGAGTTTTTGGGTGCACTTGCTTTCCCCTTCTTCGTCCGTATAACCAAAACAAACTTCAACCATGGTCTCGTTCGTGTGTATTCATGGGTTATTCTCTTAATCATCTTGGTTATCAGTGTCTAGATTTAACAACAAGTAAGGTGTTTTTGTCCCGTCATGTGCTGTTTGATGAAGGTACCTTCCCATTTGCACGTTGTGAACTCGCATCTCTCAGGCAAGGTGTCCTCCCTGACTCAGGTACAAATGCTAGTCTTTCCTTTCATTTTCCTATTACTAAACCTGGTCTTGTTTACCCTTAGTCCATTGCAGCACCTAAGATCTTGTTCCAAGCCCAAGCCCACAAATAACACAACCTACACAATCACAATTGCCATCTTCATATTTTTTAAGCCAAGATAGATGTTATGACACTTCAACATCATCTACTCCAGTCTGAGATTTAGTTGTGGTGCGTGAATCTTCTCTATCTGCTGTACCATTGGAAGCTGTCACTTCTTTTATTCCACCGCTCATCATCGACATTAGATGGTGACTTAATCTCAAAAGAGGAGTTTAAAATCCTTTTTGAGGTATGCTTTGCATCTCCAGGTTGATTCTAAAGATGTTGAGCCTTCATGTTTTGGCAAAGCTGTCAAACATGCAGAATGGAGGACTGTCATGGCCACAGAGTTTAGTACTTTGCAAAGGTATGAGACGTGGACTTTGGTTCCTTTTCAAAATCACATGAATGTTCTTCCCAACAAGAGATTAAAAGGCACTCCGATGGATCCATTGAGCGTAATAAAGAGCGTTTAGTGGCCAATGGTTTCCATCAATAGGAAGGGCTCGATTATTCAGAGACGTTCAGTCCTCTGGTTAAGCACACCACAATTCGTAAGGTTCTTGGGCTTGTTGTGCCTAATCAATGGCATGTTCATCAATTCAGAACGCCGCCTTCATGCCTTTTTGAGTGAAGATGTATACAGGAAGCAATCGGTTGGTTTTGTTGATTTGCAGTATCCTAATCATGTTTTCAAGCTGCAAAGGTCGCTTTATGGTTTAAAACAGGCACCTCGAGCCTGGTTTAAACGATTTAGTGATTTTGGTATCTTTTTTATTCGACTTATCTATGTAGATGATATTTCAGTGATTGGAAATCATTCTTCTCAAGTTATGGCTCTTATTCAGAGATTGGGAAAATGATTTTCTATGAAGTATTTGGGCCCTCTAAATTATTTCCTGGATATTGCGGCTACTTATGTAGGTTGCACGTTGCATTTGACGCAAAGAAATATGCCTCTGACCTTCTTACTTGTACTAGTTTTGTACATTGCAAGCCTATATCTACACTATGTATTTCTGGTCAGAAATTGAGTCTTCACTGTGGTGAGCCTCTTTTGGATCCTTCTGAATATCGCCAAGTTGTGAGTGCCTTACAATATCTCACTCTTACTCGGCCAGACTTGTCTTATGATGTGAACCAAGTCTGCCAGTTCATGCATTCACCTACAACAGTGCACTGGCAGGCAGTGAAATGCATTTTGCAGTATTCGAAGGCCACATATGATCGTGGGCTTCGGTATCAACCTGGAAAACTAGAATTAAATGCTTATTTTGATGCTAACTATACAAGGGATCTTGATACAAGACATTCTATTGGTGGTTTTTGTGTCTATTTTGGTTTTAACTTAATTTCCTGGAGCTCAAAGAAGCAGAAGACTATTTCACGTTCTAGTACAGAGGTCGAGTATAAGTAATAATTAGCTGATACTGCTACTGAGTTATCTTGGTTACGCTCCTTATTATTAGATCTGTGTATTTTCTTACCTGCGCCTACCATATGGTGTGATAATGTTTCTTCTATTGCTCTTACTTACAATCCGGTTTTTCTCGGACTAAGCATTTAGAAGTCGACTACTGTTGGAATTTTAAAAGGTTTTAAAAATTTAACCGTTTTATTTATTTAATTACTTTGGCTGTTTTATTTTATTTATTGTGGGGGTTATAAATATTTAATATTTAAGTTTTATTTTTGGTTGGTGAATGCCTTAATTTTTTGGTTGGTGAACTTTTATGGTTGGTGAAGATTACATGTTTTTGGATGCCTATAAAAGGCCACTCCTCCTTCACATTTGAAATACACACAATACACACAATATACACATAATAACACACAATACATTATAAGAATATCACATACACATTCTAATTCTCTCCTTGTCTACTTTTACATATATTCTCTACTTTATATTATTATTATTTTGGGCAATGGTTATGTGACTTGGATACCTATATCTGTCTGTGAATGTGCTCATAGCGGATCTTGAGTTTGTGTACAAGGGGGCGTATCTTGGAGTCTTGTAGACCGTCAGTACCTGCACGTAGGGAGGCTACAAAGGCTTTAGGACAGCGTCTTTGCCGTGCTTCACCGTACCAAACTCACCTTCTTACTTATTATTTATTTTCCTTTTACTTACCTATTATTTTGTTTTCTTCAATTTCATTATACCTTCAAAACTTTCCAATTTGTTTATATGTTATTTATAATATAAATATTTTGTATTTGGCTTTATGGAAAGAGGAAAACTATTATTTTTTATAACAATCTAAAGCCTTTGTAAGTTAAAGTTGTTTTCTTCCCGTATCCCTAGCTTTAATATCTTTTAACTCTTTGACTGAAGCTTTTGCATTTGTATTGGATTTTCAAAATGAAAATTACGATTTATTTTGGGTAGATACAGTTTGAAGCTTTCATATTGTATATACAATTTCAACTGCTTTAAATATTGTTGGTACATTTATATGTTTATAATTTGTTGCTAACGTTTGGGAAATTACTGCTAGTGTTTGAAAATAAAACCTACCGACTAATTTATGTGGTATTATTATTATAGCTCAACGTATTATTATTTTATGTGGTGTGTCCGTTTTCTACAGCACAATTGTTTTTAAAATATATTTCAGAATCTTAAAATTGTTAATAGCATTCAAAAGCTAATTAATGACCATTGAAATAATGGAAAATATATATATTGAAGTGAGCTATGTTTTTCTAAGCTACTGTTTGTTTTAAATAGCTTCTATTGTTTCATTACGGATTACTTTATTATTACTCATTAATTAATTTACGTTGAAACATCCAATATTGAATGGTTGAAGTGTTTAAAACCGAAACGTTGAAGTGTTTCAAAATCTTTGATCTTTTTTTCCTTTTAATTGAAATTTCAAAGCAAATATATATATATTTAGAACAAGTATATATATTTGATTTTATTGTGTTGGGCCTTTTTACATTGCCTTCATTCATTTTGGTTGCCATCAATCTTCTTTTATATAACGGTCCCTTATTTTTTTGTTGGACTTAATATCATTTTATTGTTCTTACTTTTGGAAGTCCTTCATACCAACGTGAGAAGCAATTATAATATATTCTTAGCACTAAAGTTTAGTGTTTGAAATTACTGTTTTAATGTTGGGTTTTTATACACTATCTTTATGTGGTTTAATGCATTATGAAGGAATAAAGCATTATTGGTCAACAGACAATTAAGTTTTCTTTTATGAAGATAAATTTGATTTGAATATTCAATTGTTGCATCCTTGCAAATCTGTGTAGTATACTACTTACTTTGGTTTCAAATTCTTGAAAGAAAAAAGGTGCAAACAGTTTTTTTTAGTTTAATTCTGAATTCAAAATCTAATATTGCGTCAGTTTTAGATTTGGCCTATCTGTGTATTCAATTTTTATATTGATTCTTATTTTCATTTATATCTATTAATTTTTGCAAAAACGTGCAAAGAATTTATGTGATATTATTGCAAGTTTTATTGAGCCTAATTATTCTTTATTTTGATGGCTGTCATTGCTTTGAATTTGGGAGAAAAACCTATGTTTTTTTTTTTTTGTAGGATAAATGTATCACTTTAACACCTTGGACGTTAGCTCCTTTTGATTCCAGAATTAGTTAATTGCTCTTAACTTCTTTTGGAAGCTTTTGCATTTCACATTCAATTACGAGATTTTATTTCTTTTTTAATTTATGCAGCTTTAGTTTCAAAACTTTAATGTCAATTTCATGACATTTAGAGCTTTTATTTTGGCAGTAAAATTGTTGATATTGTTAGGTGATTATTGCCTTTAATGTTCTAATCATTTATGCAATTTAATTACATCTTTGTTTTAATGCCTTGGATTCTTTTTAAAGTTTCCAACGCCTATATATTTCGATTGTGCAATCCTTCATATTAGTTACTTGAGTTAATCTTGATACAAATATATTGAGTGAACTAATGTTCTTTTGATTATAAAGTCTTGACAGATGTCACATTGAGTTAATTGCCATGAAGTGTACACTGTGGAATCCTCCTGAGAAAACTGAAATGAAATAATAAATTATATCACTGTAAGTGGCATTAATTTTGAGTTTTGGTGTAAGGCTTTCAAACCCTAAATTTTTGAGGCATTTTTTTCTTTTGAGGCTTTCGATGGTTTTATTATATTTACAATGACTATCAAGATGACTGTGAGTACATATCTTATGAATTTAAAATTAAATAAATTTTGGTACAATCTTCATATATTTTGAGAATTCCCTAATTTGTGGGGGTTGAGTTTTTCCTTAACTATGTGGGTATTTGTTGGAATTTTTGTGGGTATTTCAAATACAAAATTAATATCAATACTTATTTTTTAAAATTTAATATTCCAGTTTTGAGTGATTTGATTACCTCTTTAAAACTGAAGTTATTTTGT
>NC_047651.1:8599718-8714965 GCF_902201215.1 Prunus dulcis
ATCAAGTTCAGAACCGTAATAAAACTTACTCAAGATCAAATAAAGAAACTTATTCAAATAAATTCATTTCTAAAAAACTTATTTATATAAAATCAATATAAACTCATTTATAAAACTTATTTATATAAAATCACATCAAATCATTCATGAAATCTGATTTATGAAAGAAAGTCCACTCACAGATGGTCCAAGCTACTGCGACCCTTCGAAGGTCTCCTTTGCAATTTTGTCGGGTTCCTGGTGCCTGATTATCCATAACGATTAAATTAATAAACTGCTGAATAAAACGAATTCCAATTAAACACCCTGCCCCCGGCTCCTAAAATACGTACTTTTCGATTCAAAATACTCATATGCCCACACTAGCCTTTTCGGATAGTTGGACCAGTTTTGGGAGGTCCGATACTTAGCTAAGCGATAACTATCAGATCGGCCGACCTGGGACCCGTGGGGTCCACGGTCTCCGATGGCCAATCTGGACTTCCCTGAAGGTTTCTCATAGAACGGGAACCATGTTCTGCGAATTTGGTCCGAATTGGACGGTCGGATTGACCAAAATCGCGTTATCGCTTAAAATCCTAACCCTAGCCCCAGGGTTCGCGATTCCGGAGTATCCGGGACTCCGATTCGCGATCCGTCGAATCCTACATAATCCTGAAATCACGTGGACCGACATATCCAAAATTCAGCGCGGTCGAACGGTTAAACAACACTGCACTCACGGATCGCGCGATATGGAAAATCCGTTCGGGGCTCAAACGGACTCCGAATTGAGATCCGCGAAATCCTACGCACTCGTGACGACACGAGGGTCACAAAACTGCACAGGATTTCATCACTACCGTCGCCCACGCGCTCCAGCTCGCGCGGGCAGCTTTGGGTAGCGATTTCGGATGGCCGAAAAATCTTGGAACCAAGACTCCAAACTCCTACCCTAGGTAAAACACCCCATTTGGAGTCACTTTTGTTCTTGGACCACCCCCAAAAAGTGACCATAAATAGTAGTTTCGAAGGGCCGAAGTTTCGGCCAAACTTCAAGTCGAAAATCGAACCCCTTAACGCTAAAATCGATCGAAGCCCATATACCCATCAGCTAGAGCACGAAAAATAGCACAAAAACCATACCTTACTCGATCGATTTGGTGGAGAAACGAGGCAGAATTTCGAGCTGGAAGTTCAGGTGGCTTCGGACGAAACGCCGTCGGAAAGCATGGTCTTCCGGCCAGATTCCGGCACCCCCGAGTCTGGGGTTGGTCGGAAAAGAACGGCGGTTGAGTCACGGTTCCAACGGTACCCACGGCGGAGATCGGTTCCAAGTGTGGTGGCCGTGGCGACGTCGAAAGTGAGCGAAGGTCGGCTGCTGGCAAAATCGCGAGGAGAGAGAGAGAGCTGACGGGGGAGAGAGAGAGGGGTATATAAATCTGACTTTTTGGCCAAATTACCATTTTGCCCTTCGCAGTTTTTAGACCATAACTTCTTCGTTACAGCTCCGATTCGGGTCTACTCCGTGTCTACGAACTCCTTTCGCCGTGCTCTACGCAATGGCGTAAGCGAAATTCCCAAATTCTTTCTCGATCAAAAAGTCAAATTTTCCCCATTAAAATATGCGAGGGCAATTTGGTCATTTTGCTAAAAGATATTTTCCTTACCTTTCTAGATATTTCTTTCTTTTTAGATATTTTGTTTTGGGTTCTTACAATCTACCCCCCTTATAAAAATTTCGTCCTCGAAATTTGCATCTCTGTCCTTCTAGGAGGGGAGAAGAACTGCTCTTGCATTGGCTACTCGGGTTACTATACTGCACATCTCACTGAAAGCTAATTACTTTTTCTTCAAAAATCTGAACTGCTTGTTTTCTACACGTTCTATAATCTCATTGGGTCCAATCTAGCTAGGATTTGGCTCCCTGACTTCCTTAAATCTCATTTCACCTTCCTCAGGCGATAACTATCGAGAATACTTATCTGAAGATCCTTCTTCCAATATCTGCCTAACTCCTTGTCAATCCTGGATTACTTAGAGTTTTTTTTTCTGCCTAATTCAATCAGGTTCTTTATTTCCTACAATACCTCCAGATTTCAATGAATCTTACTTAACATTCTATCTTCATACTTGGGTGATCCATACTATATCTCGAGTAAGGCATCTATTGGAAACATTTAATTCAAGGAAATCCAACAACTATCACTTAAGGCATACTCTCAAACCAACATCTTTTTACTCAAATCGTTCTGAAACTGTAGTACGTTATGTTCCAATAACCTTCCCACAATTTGAGTCATTTTCTTAAACTGGTCGTCTATCTAGAGTAAATTGTGGTATTAAACTGAAATCAAGGCCCAAAAGCTTCTTTTTACCTGAGTCCAGCTGAAATCTAACCTGGATTTCTAATTCTAAATTATAGAGACTGATATTCCACTAGCAGGGCCCAGAACGGTACCTACCACACCTGGCACATTAGAGCAACTTCTCTTGTCAGAGCCTATCAACACCTGTCTCTTCATGTTTTTGGCTACACCGGCCCCAGCACAATTTCTAACACTACTACACTGACAGGTGCTTTCACTGGAACTAGCTTCAGGTCGGCAGCTTCCATACTTACGACCATTCGATGCCCGGAAACTATGATCACTACTGTTGATACCTTTCTTCAACTTTTTCTGATTCAAATTACCTATTTCCAAATATTGTGCACAAGGTGCACCCCAGGCTTTGCCCATTATCTGACTGGGACCGCCATCACCACGGTATCAATAATAACTAACTACTAACTGATCACCATACCTTGAGTGGAGGTTTTTAACTTTATCATAACCAGGTACTACCTCTTACTTCCCATTTTCTATTACTAGAAACAGTACGTGGAATCTTTTTCTCGTATTCGGTTTCAACCGTTATCCTCTATCCTGCTGCAAAAACTCATGTATTCACATCACATCCCACCAATACTTTACTCTTCTGTAAAACACCCATGACATTCATAATTTACTCTATTCCTTTCAATCCAATCGTCCTTTACTACTAAGGACAACAATTTCCAGAATTTATAGCTCTCATCCTTTTTACTGTAACCACCTATCTCACAGATGGTTCTCTAGCTGACGAAAGCTTGGGCTAACACCTCCAGGGTCTATTGAATGTTTGGATCTCCCTGTTTACTAAGCACAATAGGTACGGCTCCTGACGAGCCTCTAACAACCGATTACTCTACCGGTTCAAACATCCGTGCCATTCCTGTCCAACTTGGGAATCTCATCCCCTTACGTCGGGATAACTATCTAATTTTCCTACGGATACCACCACCATTTGGGCCCAACTTGAGAAGAGAACGAGGATGCACAGAGTGCAAAGTCTACAGGAAGTAAAACCTATGCTCTGATACCAAATTGACAGGACCCGACCCAATTTCCACTTTGGAATTCGAGCCAAGTCCCGTGCGTATCCGACACCTGGCGAATGTCGGGCACAAGGGACCTTTTTACCCTTCTTGCTTCAACTCTTCTTTAAAATTCCCTTAGACTTCTGCCGAAAATTCGGCAGAGTCTCCCTTGTATTTTGACCATTCCCAAAACTTTTCACCTGTTAAACATTCAAATAATCCACACCAACTGCCAGAATAATTCAAATAACAAAATCCCAACTCCAGTTTTCTTTTCAGTTTCAACGAGATATCAGAGCATTTTCTAAATTTCAAGGTTTTTAGGGATTTTCTATAAACTCTACCTGACTTGAAGCGCTGAGGTTATGAGTGGCCCGGTGGTGGATCCTGCATACGTCTACAGCCTGGGGGTAAAACAGTTTGAAGATGTGAGTGGACCAACATAAGAATTCTTGAAAACAGTTTAATAATCAAAATAACCCCCTCTATAGAAATGGTTAAATAAACTGAATACGCACCTTCCATTGAAAGCTTACTAAACTCAAAGCATTTCATATAAATTATAATCAAACTCGATGAATTTTATTCAAAAGCACTGAAATCAAGGTTGTATAAAACACTGAAATCAAATTTGTATAAAAGCACTGTACTCGAGCCTTGCATAACTAAACAAACTGTATAAATGTATTAATGCCTGGAAAATCAGAAAAGCTGATATAAAACAACTGAAAATCATAATTAAATAAAAGAAACTCAAAATCCTTTGAAAATACCACCTATTTGTACCCCTGTCATAACCGTCAATTCCCTGGCAGGTCTCGGGCGTCACACAGGCTACCTGAGCCACAAACTGGCGAAATCAGGGGACTATGATCAACCTGTCCCGCCGGCAGATTCCTCGATGACACCAAGTCAACTCGAGTTGCTCTGGCAGGATGCAGGGGACCGTAGTCAGCCTGATCCGCAAATCCTGGCAGGTCTCGGGGACACAAAGTCAGCCGAGCCGCAATCCTGGCAGGTCTCGGGACACCAAGTCTGCCGAGCCGCAAATCCTGGCACTCACGGTTCGAGCGTCCCCGAAACTCGTGAGGTAAAGTCAAGTGCACTGACTGAACTATAATCAGACTGGATGTCCGTAGACATCGGTCCGACTCTGGGTAATCACCATAAAAAAAAAATGGGTACGAGGTGGGTTTAAAAATAGATTCCTTTTAGAAAATCCGATTAAAACTGAAATCTCAGGTTGTGCTGCTATCTCATCTAATTTCAACCTCAAACTCTGTTTCTATAACTTATAAATAAGCAGCACAGATTTATAGAACTGTTACTATACTGATCATGTTCAGAATCGTAATAAAACTTACTCAAAGACCAAATAAAGAAACTTATTCAAATAAATTCATTTCTAAAAACTTATTTATATAAAATCAATATAACTCATTTATAAAACTTATTTATATAAAATCACATCAAATCATTTATGAAATCTGACTTAAGAAAGAAGGTCCACTCACAGATGGTCCGAGCTACTTCGACCCCTCGAAGGTCCTTTTTTCAATTCTGTCGGGCTCCTGGTGCCTGGTTACCCCGAAAGATTAAATTAATAAATTGCTGAATAAAACGAAATTCAACTAAACACCCTGTCCCCGGCTCCTAAAAATACGTGCTTTTCAATTCAAAATACTCCTATGCCCACATTAGCCTTTTTCAACGCTTGGAACAGTTTTGGGAGGTTCGACGTTCAGCTTAAGCGATAAGCCGTCAGATCAGCCGACCCGGGACCCGTGGGGTCCACGGTGTCCGATGGCCAATCTGATCATCCCTGAAGGTTTCTCATATAGCGGGAACCCTGTTCTGCGAATTTGGTCCGAATCGGACGGTCGGATTGGCCAAAATCGCATTATCGCTTAAAACCCTAACCCTAGCCCCAGGGTTCGCGATTCCGGAGTATCCGGGACTCCGATTCGCAATCCGTCGAATCCTGCGTGATCCTGAAATCACGTAGACCGACATATCCAAAATTCAGCGCGATCCAACGATTAAACGGTACTGCACCCACGGATCGCGCGATATGGAAAATCCGTTCGGGGCTCAAACGGACTCCGAATCGAGATCCGCGAAATCCCACACGCTCGTGACGACACGAAGGTCACAAATCTGCACAGAATTATATCAGTACCCTCGCCCACGCGCTCCAGCACGCGCGGGCAGCTTTGGGTGTCCAAAGCGATACCGGGTGGCCGAAAAATCTCAGAACCAAGACTCCAAACTCCTACCCTAGGTAAAACACCCCATTTGGAGTCACTTTTGTTCTTGGACCACCCCCAAAAAGTGACCATAAATAGTAGTTTCGAAGGGCCAAAGTTTCGGCCAAACTTCAAGTCGTAAATCGAACCCCTTAGCGCTAAAATCGATCGAAGCCCATATACCCATCAGCTAGAACACGAAAAATAGCTGAGAAACCATACCTTACTCGATCGATTTGGTGGAGAAACGAAAGAGAATTTCGAGCTGGAAGTTTGGGTAGCTTCGGACGAACCTCCGTCGGAAAACACGATTTTCCGGCCAGCTCAGGGCGGCCCCGGGGTGGAGGTTGGTCAGGTTGTGACGGCGACACGGAGGCGGACCCGATGGTACCCACGGCGGAGATTGGCTCAGCCTGTGGTGGCCGGGCCGTCGCCGAGAAGGCGAAGGGTCGCACGGCCCTGTTTCTCGCGGGAGAGAGAGAGGAAGAGAGAGAAAGTGGGGGGGGAGAGAGAGAGAGAGAGAGAGGGGTATAAAAATCTGACTTTTTGGCCAAATTACCATTTTGCCCTTCGCGGTTTTTAGACCATAACTTCTTCGTTACGGCTCCGATTCAGATCTACTCCGTGTCTACGAACTCCTTTCGTCGCGCTCTACGCAATGGCGTAAGCGAAATTCCCAAATTCTTTCTCGATCAAAAAGTCAAATTTTCCCCCATTAAATAATGCGAGGGCAAAATTGTCTTTTTGCAAGAAGATATTTTCCTTACTTTTTAGATATTTTCTTCCTTTTTAGATATTTTGTTTTGGGTTCTTACATATAGTCCTAGGAATATATAAGTGGACATGAGAACTATTTGCATACATCAAGACTTATCATGGTCCCTAATCCTGAATATGTTTCTGGCCATAGAAGTATCAATTGGGTGTTGATATTCCGCCAAGACAAGTACACATAGTATCTTCTCTATATGTAGAGAATGATGAGGTCTCAAGTCATTGAGTGTAGCGACACCTAAATATGTGTATAGGTACTTGCATGAGAACAAGGACACTGAATGCAATCAAATACATGAGTTCTAGAATAGAAATCTTTACTCATATGTCAAACTAGAACTCATAGATTGCAATGCAATGGTGCAAACTAATCCTTAGACCCGAGACATCATAGATATCTTGTGGCTATGTTGTATGTCTTTGAGGGTACTATATAGTTGTGTTGTGGAAGACATGACCTAAAAGTGCCTATCAGGACTCTTAATAAAGTCATGAAGACAAATGAATGTACAACAAGGCTACTCTCAGTAAGGAGAGAGAATATTCAAAGGATATGATTGATCAAATCTCTACGCATAGTAGTGGATAAGATTTGAAAGAAGAAGTTTTAAAATCTTACCAGGATAATCATATAAAGGAATAATTCAAATTAGGATATTTGAAATTAGATTCCAATATCTAATAATGTGAAGAAGGAGTATTGTATAAGCGAAAGATTCAATTGCATTGTCATTCCAATTTGAATAAGTTCTTCCCTACACCTTATTTAGCTCGAATAACTATGACATGTTGCTAGTCAATCATGGTTTGTGGAAGACCTAAAAGGATCAAACATAATTGACATTTACTAATGGGAGCTGATTTTCCCACTCCCTTTTTCTCTACTTACACTCCCTTTTATTTTTTAATATTTTTTAATTAATTTTATTTTTTTTGTTCTTTTTATTTCCTATTCTACCCTCACCACCTAAACCCTTTTGATAAAAATACTCAAAACCCCCCACGCCTCCACCCCTCATATTCTTCTGCCCCACCGCACCACCGCCCAGCCCCCTTCCTAATCTCCACCCATGGGAGGACCCACAAAGGCTAAATCTGGCCTCCCTCATCCCCGTGCCCCCAGCTTCATCATCACTGCAAACAAACCACAAGAATCGCAGTGACCACCCATGCCTCAACCTGCACAACCAAATCGTATCACAGCGTTAACACTCACAAAATCGAATTCGCCCCCACTTTCCCAGCACCTCATTAAGTCGAACTCGCCCTTATTTCAAAAACCTAATTCTCTACTCTCTATGCAAATTTAAAAACAAAAAATTGAAAAGAGGGAATGGATTCAATCCAGTACAATAATTTTCCCTTTGTGCCTTAACTTGTATTTGGTTAGAGAGTGAAATAGGGCTGATGGGATCTGGCTGGGGGTGGTGGTGGACATCGAAGAGGAACATGAGCTTTGGAGAGGTTGTGGTGAGCTTTTGTTGTTGGGGGTGGGCATGTGGGTGGGGGAAGAAGGAAAGACATAACACAGAGGGAGACGAGGTGGGTGGTGGGTTATGTGTGGTTAGCTTGAAAGAGAAAGATCAAAGATCATTAGCTTAATATTACAGGAGCTGAAATTAAATTCACAAATTTTCTATTTTGTTTTTTATTTTCTGTTAACTTCTTAATTTCAATTATCAAAAAATCTTAATTCAGTAAGGATAGAATAGGAAAGAGAAAGAATAAAAAAGAACAAAATTAATTAAAAAATATTAAAAAATAAAAGGGAGTGTAAGTGGAGAAAAGGGGAGTGGGAAAATCAGCTCCCTTACTAATATGAAGAATTAAATAGTGAGATTTAATTAACAAATCAACTCATAGAAGTTGAGTAAACTCACTACCTTGCTATAAGGAACCTAGAATCGCACACCGTGAAATGAAATTAGACGTACAACTGAACAGAGAAAAAAACTAGGAGTCCAAAGTCAAAGTCAACGATCAAGTCAAAGTCAACATGTTTGACTGGAGCATTTGACAAAGTCAAATTAGTAAGACCATGATAGTGGTTTAATAGTGGTTTAAGAGTTAAATCATCATTCATAATTAAGAGTTGATTATGGAATAATTTTGACATAAGGAATTGGGCCCAAGGATAAGTGTTGTATGACAACACAAATATAAGGACCCAAGTGAAGCCCACTCCCTCAATCATGGATGGCTATAGGGAGAGAATTTATCTCCCTTCCCTTTACGTGCTTTTCCTATAAAAGCCAAAAGAAGACTCAAAACCTAGTTAGGGTTTTTGGCATTTCACTCTTGGGTTTTTGATGTGTAGGAGAGACATCCTCCCTCTCATCTTTCTTAGACAAAAATTGGTCAAACTTAGAGAAAGACTAGCACCTAAGTTCTCTAGGTTGATTTCTCTTCATCTCTAGTCCTTTTTGGTGTGGTGAAGTAGAGGACTTCACTCTTGGAGTCTTGGGTTGAGGAGCTTGTGAGAAGAGGAAGAAAGGAAGACATTCTCCTACAAAAGTGTTCACTCTTGGCTTGTCCAACAAATAGTCGTCAAGGGTAAACTCTCATACGTTTCTCCCTTTTTCTATTTGTGGCCAAAAATACTATATTATAAGATATTTGGGTTAAAATGAAAAATGTTTAGCTCAACTAGAATAAGCAAAATTAATCCGCCATTATGAATGTTTTTGTGTTATATGTTGTGACTAAATTTATTTCCAAGACATTAGATGCAAAGTTTCCAAGATATATATTATACCAAATCAGATTAAATTATTATCGGAATGAAGTAGGCTAAATGCATATATGTTTTGTTAATTTAATTGGTAAATGGATTCGAAACATAATCTGATTATCGAATTATACTTCCAGATCCATCTCTTATTAATTTCATTGGATTCAAATCAAAATCCGGTCAACTGACAACTGTAGTTATAAATTATACCTAATCTAGCAATATCAAGGTCTGCATTATTCATAATAGACTTATTTCTTAGGCGGTGTTTGGTTCATGGGATATGGGGCTTGGGAATGGGAAATCAAATGTTTTCCTCTGTTTGGTAAGTCTAGACATGGGAAATAGTTGGCTGACACATAGAAAAAAGGGGAGAAAATGAAGCCCTTCTCCCCCCTTGAGTTTCATTTTTCTTCCACTTGGAAACTAAGGGTAGCATTAAACGTGCCTTTTCAATGACTATTTTGTCTTCATTAACAATTTAGAATTACAATATAGCATCAAACGCAATTTTTTATTTTTTTTATTTTGGCCTAATATGGGTATAATTGAAAAATTAAATGAACTTTGTTTTACATTCCTACACAAACCAAACATGGGAAATTAGATAAAGTGGTATTTTCCGGTTGCTTTCCCAACATTACCAAATATGAGAAAAGAATTTTCCATTTCTCATCTCTTGGGAAAACCCATGGGGCCTTAAAGTTGTTTCTCTTTGCACTTATGATTTGACATTTTTTTTCTTTCCACTTATTATTTGACTTATGTACACTAAATGGATGCAACTAAAAAAGAATATTGTTGGGGACACCAAATTTTAGTCCCAAATGAGGTGGCAAAAACCATCATCAATTTTCAATGATCAAGTTTCCAATGTTTCAACAATAAAAAATATTTCCAATATTTATTAATTATGTTAAAAAATGAATTAATTATGAGTAATTAATTTGGTAAAACAAATTTAACATAATAATAATAATGACTTAGTGAACCAAATGTCCCAAAATTGATGAATAGCACCGTATCCCACCACCAACATAACCTACATTGCATCACCTGTTATAAAGCCAATTAATAATTTTTCAATATGGGCATTTGTTTTGTTAAAGATTTGACATGGTTTTTATTTTGGACCTTATAATTTTGAACCTTCCAAAAATTACTTTTAATATGGTCCTAACAATGTTATAAAACATTCAGGGCCTAGGTCGTTGCCCTCGGGACCCATGCCCACGGCGGCCATGGTCAAGACCATTTTCCTTCGTGTCCTATCATGAATATAATACCTATATTGGGTGACCTTGGGACAACTGAAGATCCAGAAGAATGGTTATGGGTTTTCGAAAGATGAAGATGCAAAGGTAAACAAATTATGGAACATTGATTTCTATCATTGTGAATTCCATCATTTATAAATTCTTAGCCTTCCGTTTGGATTTAGAACAATAACTCATGATTTAGATATGTAATTTAAGCAGGGAACTTATTAAATAACGCACCGAAAGATTTCCAAGTTTAATTTCTGTCAAAAGAGTGGTTATTTCGTGATTTTTATTTAGAAACAATTCATTTTTCCTTGTAATTTCTATCAGTTACAAAATTTGACATACATAAATTCAAACATTAAAATTATTAATTGCCAGAAATTTAAACTATGGAAATCCAAATTCCAAATGCATTAGGTTGAAACTGAACATGTTGTTTCAGTGAGGTGGAGAGAATGCAACACAATGCTGGAGTAAATAATTGCCCTGGAACTGGAAGTGCATAATTCATAGGAAAATTACTCATAATTACAGCATGATTTAGGAAATGAAAATATGTGGCTCGATATAGTCCCTTTAAATATGACTTTCTGTTTTATCGTGCATCCATGTACGTTTAACACCATAGTCATCTTGTACTTCAAATTAAAAAGAATTTTTTATTTTTTATTTTTTTAAAAACGAAAAAAAAACTAGTCATCTACCCTTATATTGATTACAGCATGGCTTTTTAATTTTTGCTAAACATTTAGTTCGATGAAATTCTGGATTCCAGGCCGAACTTATATTGATTATTGCAGACAATAACACAAACTCAATCTACTTATTTCAAGTGAAATTCTTAAAACTTTCAGCTCTTTCTAAATATGCTGTCAGGTTTATATAATGCCTTGGACAAAACTGTAACCGGGAAGAGAGCACTGAGACAGAAAAATATCAGTTATCAAAACTTTTCTCAAAATGGAATCACTAAATGAATGAAGGCCAGTGATGGAACAAATTATGCCAGACACATACAAATACAGCACAATTGGGATGAACGATGTTGAAATCTGCTTCCCCTCTAGCATTAACTCTTTTCAATATCAGTCAACACCAATATAAACATGAAATGCGAATATGCTAGCATCAGGCGTAGCCCTTTCGCACACGTAAACACAAAGCAAAAGACACACACTTACAACACAATCATTCAATGCAAGCAAAACACACGATACCTAAAATAAATGCACAATATATTTATTTGGAAAGAAGCTAATTTGATTAAGACCCAAGTAATGTGCTCACTGCTGCATCATGTATCCCCTGCCTCCTGGGAAAAATCAGTAGGCGGCCAGCAGATAAGCTTGGACACATTCACCGCTGTTTCCTTTTATGTTACAAATAGCAGAGTACACAGAAAACAGTTGCTAACACAATTGCCCAGCCAGAAAGCCTAATACCACCTACACTTACTAATACAAAAACATTCACCTACTACATGTACTAATACAAAAGCATAAATGTTCCGACTACAAACTGGTATAAAATTGTGAAAAACCTCTCATTCCAACCACGAAAATTTGGCTCGATTGTAAAAAGAAAGAGGGAAACAATATATATGTAGAGCAAACAGAATAGTCTGATCTTCCTAACCACAGAAGGAAAATTATACCTTCATCAGTATCGAACCAGCAATCTCTTGTATCTAGTCTTGCATATTAAAGTTATTCACCCTCATACAGAGAACAGAGAACCACCACCACACCACCCACATTTTACCACTGATGCTTTCACTTCTTCCGCAGCTTGTTGTGTTTAACCTTCACCATTCTTCGGTTAGACTTGTCACCACCAGTGCCCAATGAGAAGCTCCCCCCTTGACTTGCACCCAAACTGCCCGAAGCCGGAAATGGTGAAGGGTTCTGTGGGTTGGCTGGATTCTGTTGGCTTGAAAATTGGAAGGGATTCGCTGATGGGACTGCAGGTGTAGATCCAAATACAGAGCCAGACTGTGGGTTTGAACCTGGATGTAGACCAAACACCCCAAATACTGGGACTGTAGGCGTAGATGCCTGATTAGTGTCTTCAGCCATGCTGTCTACAAAGTTCATTTGATCATTATTACCCGAGGAACCAAATGGAAAAGCAGGATTTGGGTTCCCAAATGCAGGCTGTGATGGGGCAGTACTAGCTGCAGATGAAGTGAATGGGGACATCGAAGTTGAGGATGCGCCATTGGATGATCCAAACATCATAGATGCCCCATTGGCATTTGTAGAAGAAACTGCAGAAGCTCCAAACGATATAGGTGCCCTGTTTGTAGTAGCAGCAGCAGTTGAGGATCCTCCAAGGACAAAAGGCGCGTTACTAGGAGTAGCAGCAGTCGAGGACCCTCCAAATAGAGTAGGTGCAGAAGTAGCCAAGGATGCTCCATACGAAACCCCAGCTGACAAAGATGTTGTGGAAGCAAATGCAGGAGACTTAGGGGATTCCCAACTGGAACCAAATATGCCAGGAGCAGTACTGCTACTGGAGTTGGCTTCCAATGAGGAAGCAGAAGAACCAAGTCCAGTACTTGCTCCTGAACTAAACAGATTAGGAGCAGAGGTTGAGCCAAACTGTCCAGTACTTCCGGACAACTCGAATGATGGTGAAGCAGCTGATGATGCAATTCCAGTCCGCTGGGAAATAGGAACAGATCCACTGCCAGCACCAAAACGAGTACCCTGGGACTGGTTAGCAGCAGAAGTCGTAGCAGCACCACCACTAACCAATCCAAACATACCACTCCCTGTGCTTGGAATGGCAGCAGATGTGGCAGCAAAAGAGGTGCTGCTTAGATTACCAAAGCCCTTGTCTTCCTTGTTCTTTCCTTCAAAAGAGTCTAAGGAAGAATTTACTGGGACTGGTGTAACTGCAATTGAAGCAGTGCAGGATTCAAATAAAATAGGCGCAGCTGGCATTGAAGGTGCTGGATTTGATCTAGGAACATTGCTACTGTTGGTGGTTACTGCAGTTGAAGCTGTGGAGGATTCAACTTTGAAATTAGGCACAGGTGAAAATGAAGGTGCTGGAGCTGCGCTAGAAACATTGCAACTGTCGGTGGTGACCGCAGTTGCGCTAGCGATGTTGTTACCACTGTTTGTGTTGGCAGTGAGGGTCATGCTACCCGATGAATTTGGACTTGTCAAAAAAGCTGAAGGAACAGAGGGAGAAAATGGAGGGGTTGACCCATTATTTAGGCTTGAATTATTGGAAGGGGTGCCATTGGAGAATATGCCTGTGGTTGATGGTGCTGATGATACAGAGAACACAGCAGTTTCAGGTATCCTAAAAGAGACTCCAGCATTATTCTTATTATCAGCTTTATCTGATTCAAGTGGTTTGAGTACAGAATTTGTTGCAGCAGCTACAACGGCAGATACACTGCAGATGAAAACATTCATAAATAAATAAATAAAACAGTACTTTTTGGGTGAACATAAAAATTAGTAACACCACTACAGAACAAATGATTGAGATTTCCACATGATACCACTGATTACATTTTGAAACGAAAGAGAAAGAGTTAAGAGCTTGTATCAATCACCACCCATCACAGGAGCAGCCCCTCAACCCCCTTTTTAAAACCCTAAATCACCACATAGCTACCAGTACTAGATCTACCCTGACCAAATGAAATTCTGGTGGGGAACAAAAGTACACAAGCATTAAGGCAGAAGGAAACCATAATTTTAAAGGTATTCTAAGCACTTTGTTCCCTCTGTTTTAACTCACCACGGTACGAATGTCTTCAATTGTCTTTCATTCTTTGCTAATAAATAAACGCTTTATCTATCAATATTGCATCATTTTCGCTAACTGCCTTCACCACTAGGAAAGAAGATTGAAAATATAAATCCAAAAACTGCTCACACCAGAACCCACGCTGAACTATACGAAGGTTCCAACAGACGATAGCTTAATTTTTCATTGCCACACTAAGTGAGCACTTGAAACTGACATTTACAGGCAACCTGCCTTCGTGGTATTAGGCCATAAACTACCTTCATGGTCTTCGGACATGCATATCCTCTACCAACTGAATGATATTCATACAGTTCCGATCAATTTGCCCATTCCTTTGAAGGAAAATCCTTAAGAAGCCTAGGTTTGTTTATACACTTCAATCTCTTTTTATCAAGAAAAAATAAGCAAAAGATAAATGCAGCAAACAAGGGCCTTCAACAATACTTTTCAACAATAGGAGAATATTAAAAAGAAAATAGGCAAATTATCATACGGACCTGCTTGAGCTTTCAGGTTTGGGGACTGAAAAGGCACCAGATTTTACGTCAACAGATTCACCAACTGCAGGTGACGAAGCGAAAGCAAACTGTGGCTGTTCAACTTCGTCAACACTCTTAGAGACATAGTTAAACACAGGAGAAGCTGCATCTGAATCCTTCATTGAAGTAACTTTACCCCCAAAGTTAAACATTGAAGGACCAGCATTTGATTCTTCTGGTGGAGCAACTTTATCATATGTAAAGGATGGCTGGGTAGATACCATCTTGCTGAATGACGATTCACTAGAGCCGATAGTGTTGGAGGATGGCTGGGTAGATACCATCTTGCTGAATGACGATGCACTAGAGCCGATAGTGTTGGTGCCATTCTCAGCAGGCACAGACCCATCAGAGAAAGCTGGAGGCTTCTCCAGTGTAGCAGTTGCAGTACCAATACTGCTCTTCTCAGTCGAGAAAGTCTCCACCATAGAATTGTCATCATCATCCAGCTCAAGATAATCCTACAAACCATACCCATAAGGTTCAAATATATCACAGGATAAGGAATTCAATAACAAAGAAATTAATAATATTCATTTGCTAAACATTGAAAGAAATATTAAATCTAGTAAGATTTTCAAATTGGAAGTGATGGAATCTAAATCAATTCCTGCACGAAAACAACCCCCTCATAAACTTGATCTATTTGATCAGCAAACGCTTACTATACAAATCATCTATGAATTTGTAACAAAAACCAATAGCTAGGTAGGTAACTTTCGGGGTTTACAAGTTACAACCTCAGACCACATGGGCCTGACAATTCCAACTAACCCAAGTTGGTGTATGTGCTATGACCAAATTGAAACCAAAATTGGTTATATCATGTCACTCACATTTCAGAGCAGTATAAAGAAGAAAGTAGAAAATTAGGAACTTAGTTTAGTAAAAGACCCCAAGATTATCGGGGAACCATGGATGATAAGAAAGCACAACTATACCTCATGTGCACTCATCCGGAATGCCCGTTTCTTTTGTGGAGGATGAACAGCGTTTGATGCAGTAGAAACTGCAGTTTTAACATTTGGCACAATATCCTTCTTTTCTGTTGTAGAATCTTCACCATTCATTAGTATAGTTGAACTGTCACAAGGAGCTCTAATTCTCGATGGGCCATTTTCTTTAACCTTGTCCTCATTTTCAGAGGTGAAGTCTCGAGCATCTGGTATCAATCGATCAAATGATACATTCAACTTAGAATTACTCTTATTATTATGGACATTATCCATAAATTTTGACGAATCCACATCCTCCAGGCTTTTCAGAGCCTGACCACGTAACATGGATGGTGAAAGCTTAGTTGGCGATTTATCTCTCACAGTATGTAGATTGGTCTCAGATGATTTCTCTTTAGGGGAGACCAACTTATCAAGCTGCTCCAGAATTTTGGAAGCCATCTTGCTGGATTTTGAGGGAACAAAAGAGAAACTTGTACTAGGAACAGCATTGTCCTCATTTTCTGACAATGCGTTATGCTTAGGTTCACCCAATGATAGTGGCTTCCATATTGAAGATGGTGGATTTTGAGCAGCCTCAGAACTTATTCTAGTCCCGCGAATAGAAGAAGTAGTGCTGTATACTGGTGAGCTCAAGCCTCTTGAAGACAGAAGATTAGGTTTTTGACGAATTCTACGAATAGGACCAACAGATCCTACGTCATTGTCTAAGACTGAAAATCTGCGTTTTAAGACCTACAAAAGAAAAAAACAATGAATCTGGATGCAATAAGCACAAAATAAAGTAGTAATCTTCAGACTTCATACCCCTTGTTTAGATCCAGATGGTTGGCTTTGCTCCAATACAGACTGAGAAGACGACGCCCCACCATAAGCATCAACTGTGGACCCAGCACCCTGAAGTACGAGCAAAAGAAAATGTAAGAGCCTCAATCCCAATAAACATTAAAAACCTGAAAGGAACTGTAGTCCTTTTCTTACACCCAGAAATCCCCCAAACCCATTTTGCACATAAGACGGTGAGGCACCCCGCCGAACCCTACAATGCAGGAAACTCTAGCAACTCGATAAATAGGTTGAGGAATACAATCCACATGGGAGCAAACAGGCCTAACCACTCAACTAAACCCTTGTTGGTTGAAAGGAACTATATTCTCATAGCAAACAAACCTTGAATGTTGTAGTTGTGCGAACTCGAGAGTATGGTGTTCGAGCCATATTGTATATAGCAGATCTGCCTCGCGATCTAGGGGTCACAAAACCATTTTCTTGAGCCCCCCCATTGCCAGAAGTCCATGGCACAAGTGACATCATTGGCGATTTTGACTGAATTGGTAGACTGCTCAAAATAGGTGAATCTTCATGGTGTGCTTGACCTCGTAAACCTAACATTGATGGGGATACTTTTGAAGGCCTACTGCCCATGTATGCTTTTGCGAGCTCTGCAGGTGAAGCAACATCTTCATGAAGGACCTGAAGACATTTTGAACCACTAAATGTCAAAAAAGTGCCAAAGTTCAATATGTTACTATTCCACAATTATTTTTAATTAGAGAGTAGCAAGCATGGCTTTCACAAACTCATCAACCCAGTATACAAATGGAAAGCAGGTTATCATACACTTGTATTGACAACAGGGTTTGAAACAAGACGGCTCTCAATCCCATTTTTGTCTTGCACTGGAGTTTTAAGAAATTCCTCCTTTTTGTCATGAGAAACCACTGGCTTTGAAGGCACCACTTCCGACCTTTTCTCTTGATTCTCAATTGGTATATCAACAGTTCTTGAATGCAATAACGCTGTCAATCGATCAATTTCAGATCTGCAGATGTGATTAACATTCAACTCACAGTAAGCACATGTTGCAAGAAAACAAGTTCTCATCCCCACAAGAGGCATGGACGAAATTATAACTATCTCTGAAATTATAAATGCATACGTCATAACCCATCCCATTCAGAAATTTCATTCAAAAGTTCACCTCATCGCCTCTTCTGCCACTCTCTCTCTCTCCCCCTATCTCCCTTTCCCTCCCCGCTCCGTCACCCTCTCCATCTAACTTACCCACACAGGAATACTGGTGTAGAGAAATTAACCCTTCCAATTAAATAGAGCATAGAATTACAGCACCCACCAATATTTATAGTAATTAAATTATACAAAAAACACACACACATCACCATATAAATCATTCGCTTTGCATACCAGTGACTGATAAACACAGTTTTCCTGATGTACGGCTACATTTAGATTATTATAAGCACTTTCTACGAAAGATTAACAAAAATATACTACCTAGTGCTAGTACATAATAACTTGTCTGGGCCAAACATAAAAAGCAAAAATATAAAAACTTGCCTGGTAAAAGTTTTTTGCTCTAAAATTTGTTTGAGCTCAGTGAACTCGCCTCCATCAGCAGTAGTACTTGGACCAGCACTTTGATCAACTGTGCCTTTTTGCACTCCTGGAGGATACTGTACAACAGGCATTACATACAGAAGACATATCAAGATGATTTACATGCAGAATAACATTATCAAAACCATAAAAATAAAATGATAAACCTAAAAATTGAATTTCATTGAAACTTGTTCAGCTTAAAAATATATATATAATAGCACACCACCATAACTCAATTAAAATAATTTATAATTGACAAAGGACTAAAGAAACAATAATTAATTCTCATTCAATGGGTGCATATTGGCCCAAAAATATAGTTTGCCTCATGCAACCACTTGTGGCTTTGGGTAACAGAAAGAAACTCTCAGGAAACAGGGTACGAGACATGCACTAAGTTTCCTTTTTAAAATCTCATTGAACAGTAACCCAGATGCTTTACGTCGGTGCATTTCTAGACAACAGAATAATTATTAGCAACACAAAATGTGGATCTGTAACATGGACTACTCTTATACCAAAAAATAAACATGGATGAATAATTAAACCAAAAACAAAGAAAAAATTGATTAGATCAACCAACATGAACAGGTTCAACAAGTATTGACTCACTTCAACCGACATGAATTCCACAAACTGAGCAGTTTGACCGGTTAAAATGTCCATCCCTATTCAGCAACGAAACCAGGATGTTTTCTTCTTCTTTTTTCTGTCAGTTTTTTTTACTCTATTATGTCTTTCTGTCTTCATTTCTTGCGATTACAAGCAGTTTTTTCTTATCAATTCTAGACTTTATTAATGGACCAACTAGATACCAAGATCATGTCTTCCAACAGAACTTTAGCCAAATAAACCCAACTGCACTTATATTTCCTTAACCCCCTAAATTATTCTAACACTGGACCAAGAGGAAATTAGAGCGCCAAAATTCCTGTTCACCTAACTTTCTAATTTAAAACTATGATCTTACATCAATCATCAAAATTTGTAACTGATGGGAAGTAAAAAAAAGGTTGCATGCTTATAATACTCAAACATAGGGCAAAACGTAGATCCAAGTGTCATGTACTGCCTACAACTCATAATTTCAGAAAAGAATACTGTAATGTTACCTACAAACAGAATGTTTAACACAACATGAGTATAAAGCTTAATAATAGAATAAAAAGGTATGGGATCCCAGTTACTAGAACAAAGCACACTGAGTGCAAAGAATAGAAATATACAACACCTTTACACTTACCATGGTAACATCTTCTTTGCCCTTGATCCTTACTTCATGATTTACCCCTGGTAAAGTAACAGAAGATTAAATTCATGAAAAATTGGCAAAGAAACCAACAAAGCAATCACAGTCCTTTTCAGAGAACAAGACAGAAAGGAGTTCATGATAGCTAATCATTATTCTGTTATAAATGAACTGACATCTTATAATAGAAAGTACAAGGCATTCAAGATAACATTAACATACACGCAACAACTGCGAGCAAAATAATTTGACATTTCGCTTTCATATCTCATTCAAGAAACCAAAGGAGCCAACAACCAGCTAAAATTTAAAGTCACGACGACAGCTAAAGAAATATCATCCTACAAAGAAAGCTTCTAAAGCAAGCAATCTTATGTATTCTCAGGAACTTCAAATTTTCCCCAAAACCCAAATCTACAAAGGAAAAAATACGGGTGATATGGCAGTCACAAATAAAACAAAAAAACTAATCAAGGCAGAAACTTCAACAGGCTCTTTCGGATAAAGTTCAACTGGCTCTTTCAGATAAAACACCAATACCAGAGACTGTATGAATGCAAAAGACGATGTACTATCAAGCATCACTCTTAAAAGAAGCACACCTGACTCATACCAATTTACATGTTAAATAACTAAACCAGCAGTAGAATATAAGGGGTGCAAGGACTTTATGCCTTCCTCCTATCAAAAATAAAGGATTCATATGTCTTCCAAATAGGGTAACTGTGCATGCATTATTTGAAATTCAGACCCACTCGAATTTAGGATTCGGTCAATTACAATTTCAATCGTTTATCGTTGAACATTCATGTCCTAACAAGTTTTTCCTGAAGACCCCACAATTATTATAATGAACCTAATGAATTCGAGATCTGATATCCCACAACACAAAAACAACTTGCATAACCCAACATGAAGCAACCAACTACCCAAATTCAACCCTCACATGGCCCCAGGAAATTAATTGTTAAGACAAATTGAAACAAAATTAGCTTTGAAATCAGCAAAAACATAACAAAAGGCGTCCCAAATAAAGAAACCCAACTCCCACATTTGATTGAACAAAGCGCCCAAAACTTAGGCCGCAACTTATGTCACAACTAAGAAACCACAAAAGCCATTAGCATAGTAAACAAAGGTAGTCTCGAGAGCAGAAAAAGCCGAACCTGTCGAAGGCGACTGAGGCGGTGGAAGGCGTCTGCGAAAGACGGAGGAAAAGAGGCGGTGGGCGCTGTAGGAGATGAGCCGCTGAGCCGGATCGACGAGCTTCGAGAGCCAGCCATCGTTGGCGGTGCTAGGGTTTCGCAGTGACGTGGGCGGCCGATCGTATGGCGTCGAATGGGAGGTCCTTCGAAACGGCGTCTTCCGAAACTTGCCTCCCGCTCCCATTCCTTCATACGCCTGCTTCTGCTTCTCTTCCCGCGCGGCCGCCGCCATGAGAGAGAGAGAGAGAGAGAGAGAGAGAGAGAGAGAGCGCTAGGGTTTCAAATATTTTGGGAGTAGAGAGAGAAAAGGATGCGACAGCAAATTAGGGTTTTTAATTGCACCGAGAGCGTGGAATTGAAAGTGGTCGATAGGATATTTTACCAAAATAAAATTATTTGTTGTCAGGCAAGCGCGAGAGAGAGAGAGAGAGAGAGAGAGAATTATCTGACAGGTTTCCGATGACATCTTTCTTTTTTATTTTATACCATCGAAGGCTAAAACTAAAAAGGGAAAGGAAATTCCCAAACCCACAAAAATGTTGAATTTTTGTAATTATTTTTTCTCAATTTTTAATTCCGAAAGGGAAACCATTAAAATGTAGGACTCTTTATGTGAGAGAGAAAAGTTCAAAAAAAGAGTTTTTTTTTTTTTTTTAAGAATTTCAGAAAAGAGTTTAAGTTCTATCACATCATATGATTGTGAAAAATAGTTGAAAATCTATATATAAACGCAAAAGTGAATTTAGGTTTTAGCTATAAAAAAAATTTCACTTTTGAAAAAAGCCAAAGTTTTTTCAAAAAAGACAGAAAAACCTCTCAACTTTCAAACAAAAGACATGCAAATGTAAAGGATTCCTTAAGAAATCCAAAAATAAATAAGGGCAATCTTGTCCATTTTTGCTTCTTTTCAAAAAAATTTCTCTCTCTTTTGGCCTTTTCCAAAGTCTCTCTTAAAGCATAGAATGGTAAACCTTCAAAATACCAAAAAATGTCTTTGATTAATGCAAACATTAAGAATTAAAATTATTAATTAAATGAGGATAATATGATAAATTCACACCTTTTCATATTTAAAAAAATTAAAATTAAAAGAAAAATCAGATAATAAATCCTATTTTTATGGAACACAACTACTCATTAATTTTTTAATTCTAAAGTAAATTTAATTTTTTTTTTTTTAAAAAAAGCCTCTTACAAGAGCAGAAGCGCGTGCAAAGAGGCTAGTAAATTTCAAATTATGCACTCTTTGATAATGACAAAAAAATTAAGGGGAAGAAAGAATGCAGGATAACTATTTTGAAGTACTTAACAATCCCCTTTTCAAATTATAGGTAAAGTAAATTTCAATGTTGGCTTTAAACTTTGACCTATGTGGATATGAGAGAAAACAAAGAAAGATTGTACTGGCATCGAATATCAAGAACCAAAAAATTGACAAAACTCTCAAATTTAATTGAAAATAAGCAAAAATATGGGAGAAAAATCCTAGTTGACAAAGGAATAACAAACCAAAACTAAACGAAGAAGGAAAGCACAAAATTACTAAAACACAAATTTTGAAAACTTAAAGAATGTCGTTAAATCACAGCACAATGGTGTGATTTTCTTCTAAACGACATGGTTTTCACCCAATACTAATATTGGAGCCTCGCAATGTTAGAAAATTCAAGATCTATTATTAAACAGGTACCACTTCTATTAACTTTTTTATTGTCTCTTAATTGACAGACTTATTATAATTGTACCGGAAGGACCAAACTGGAACACTTTGGTATGCAAGGGCCAAAGTCCCACAAGAGCCAAAATTCCAGAGGCAAAATGAAAATTGATTTTTATAGTTATGTCACAAACTTGTATAATTTTTATATATGTATAAAAAGCAGTAATAATTTATTGATAAAACGTAAGAAAGTACATAGCAGTCATAGTGTCAAATATGAGTACAACATCTTCAGTGACCAAACACAAAAATAATTTGAGTTGATCTAAAGAGAATTATACATAAATAAATAAAATATTTAAAATTCCTATTCGACAGACCAAAGTACATGTACTCAAACTTACAATACATATTTACTGCACAATTTATATAGTTAGGTGTAAACTGTCAAAAAAAAGTTCAAGTAGCCAAGCATCAGGTGAAAAGTTTAGGCTATATTGCTAAAATTTTGCCTATGTTTTCTTTTTTTAATCAAATAAAAACTTCATTAGATAAACTTCGATGGTACAATATAAATCGTTAATTATGCCTTTGTTTAAATTGTTAAAACATATGTTCTCAATGTAAATAGTTAATTATGTTCTTTTTAAATGATTTGTTATTGACACTTCAAAAAAGTATCATATATGTATTCAATTTAGATTTTTAAAGAGTTTATAAAAGTCTAATAGTATTCAATTATGACTTTTAAAAAGTATTTAAAATATATTCTAACAAAAATATACATGAATTCTTGAAAGTTTTGCAAAGAATTTTGAGTATCGAAAATATAAGTGTGGTGACTATTGTGTATTAAGTATTGGGGATTTAATTAAGAATTGTATTTTGACTATTTTTCAATCCAATCCCACTTAATATAATGAGCATTTTCAAGAGTGCAAGTGGATGGCCCCAAAATTGGGATATGCTCATGCTGATGGATGCTTGATTTGATCCCTTAGGGCATGTTTGGTAGGACTCACTAATCTGGACTGGACAAAATAGCACTTAAAACCCATGTTTGGTAAGAGAGATGACTAACTTAAATGAGACTATACAGTCCAAAGTGAAAAAAATAGCTCACTAGCTCCTCTAATATAATGAGCCTAAAATGTGGTTCACAAAATAGTACTGTCGCTAAACTGAACAGGCAAGTCCAACACACTGGCTTGGCTTCTCTTCCCTGACGCCATTCGTCACTTTCTCTTCTGCAACTTCCCAACCTCAACAAAATTGAAGCTCCAAGAAGTATATTTTCTTGATTGAAAAAACTGAAGTTCCAAGATCTGATTGGACCCAACAATAAAAGACAAAAAAGTATTTTTAGAATTTCTTCCGATCCAACTCTGGAAACCCATCTCCTCCGACTCATCATCGTCCACTGGCCCCAACCCCAGCAACATCAATGGCTCCCTCTCATTTCTCTGTCCTCAACCCCAGCAACATCTATTGGTTTATTAAAAAAAAAAAACCTGATATGGATTTGGTTGAAGAAAGAGAGTGGAAAGAGAGAAAAATAAGGAGAGAGAAGGAGGAGGGGAGGGGGGCTTGGTTGTCGAATAAAGAGGAGAGAAGGGAGGGGAGTTGTCGCGTGGGGTGGGGGGAGCGGAAGAGAGGACGGAAAGGGTGGGAGGGGTTTGGGATATTTGTTTTGGTTTAAAAATATTATCTTTAAGAATATTAAAAATCAGCTTCTTTAAAAAAATATAAGAATTTTTATTTATTTATTATTATTTTAAATCTTTGAATTGGATTTCTTTGCAACATTTATTTATTTTAAGTCAAAATTCTTAATTAAATTCAAATATTATAATTTAATTCCTTGCATTAGCGCCCACAAAAGCACAAAGTTGAGCAAAAGTCTATCACGCTCTCGCCACCCAACCATCAAAAAATTCATTATTCTTGCATGTAGAAAAAAAAAAGTTAAAATTAAAATTAAAAATTCAGTCGCACCACCATCTTCGACACCCACCCAGCCTCCACCACTCCCATCACCCACCTAAGCCTCAACCACACCATCAACTCCGTCACATCAAGTTCTCTTTCTCCGATGAGACGGTAACACATACCTCATCACACCCAACTTGTCGAAGGTGAAGATGACAGGACCCGATCCAAATTCCGCTTTGGAATTCGAGCCAAGTCCTGTGTGTGTCCGACACCTGGCGAATGTCGGGCATAAATGACCTTTTTACCCTTCTCGTTACAATTACTTTTAAAATATCCCTTAGACTTCTGCCAAAAATCCGGCAGAGTCTCCCCTGTATTTTGTCCAAACCCAAAATCTTCCACCTGTCAAACAAGCACATAAATCCACACCAACTGCCAGAATAATTTACATAAACACTAATCAACTTGGTTTCTCAGTTTCAACTAGATATCAGAGCACTTTCTACAATTTACAGAACTTTAAGAAATTCACAACGAGATCCTACATCTTGTGGTGGTGATGCGGAAGCTGGGAGGGTGGCCCGAGGTGGATTCCTTCGTACTTCTACGGCCTGGGGGTGAAAAACAGGTTTGAAGGTGTGAGTGGACAAAAAATAATGTTCTCAAATCAATTTATAAACATAATAACCCCCAGTATAAGATAAACAGGTTTATAAAGCTATAGTTCGTCTGAAATCAAATAATAAGCATTCAATGCAATAAATATATGTGTTCGTATCGATACTGATGTAAAAATATGTACGAATATCATAAAACTGATGTAAAATAACTGAAAACCACAAGTATATAAAAATACTGGAAGTCCTCTAAAACTACCACCTAAGTGTACCCCTGAAAGATCCGTCAACTCCCCTGGCATGTCTCGGCGACACACAGTCTATCCGAGCCGCAATCTGGCAGGATTCAGGGGACTATGGTCAGCCTGATCCGCCGGCAGGTCTCGATGACACCAAGTCGACTCGAGCCGCTCTGGCAAGATACAGGGGACCGTAGTCAGCCTGATCCGCAATCCTGGCAGGTCTCGGGGACACAGAGTCAGCCGAGCCGCAATCCTGGCAGGTCTCGGGACACCAAGTCTGCCGAGCCGCAAATCCTGGCACTCACGGTCCGAGCGTCCCCGAAACTCGTGAGGCAAAGTCAAGTGCACTGACAGAACTGTAAACAGACTGGATGTCTGTAGACATCGGTCCGTCTAAAGGTAATCACCAAATAAAAAGGTGGGTACATGGTGGTCTTAACTAATTTATTCTCGAAAAGTCTGATAAATAACTGTAATCTCAAGTCTGCTGCTATTTCTGTTATATAAAGCTCAAAGTCTGCTGTTCATATAACTTCAATAACATGTATAACTCAAAATGTTTAACAGTATAAAACATGCTCGAAAAACATGCGAGAATACTTATTCAAGATCAAATAATGAAATGTAACTATAAATAGCGTTTAGAAAAGAAAAGTCCACTCACTGATGGTCCGAGCTAGCTGGACCCTTCGAAGGTCCCTCCTGTGGGTCGATCGGACCTCTGGTGCCTGATTAACCATAATAATAAATTAATAAACTGCTGAATAAAAGAATTAAATTAAACACCCTGCCCCCGGCTCCTAGAAATACGTGCACTCATTTCAAGTTACTCCTATGCCCACTTTAGCCTTTCAGACAATTAGAACGGTCTTGGAAGACCCGAAGCTTACTAAGCGATAAACCACCAGACCGGCCGATCCGGGACCCGTGGGGTCCACGATCTCCGATGGCCAATCTGGGCTTCTCTGAAGGTTCCTCATAGAGAAGGAACCATGTTCCGCGAATTTGGTCCGAAACGGACGGTCGGATTAGCCAAAATCGCGTTATCGCTTAAAATCCAAACCCTAGCCCCAGGGTTCGCGATTTCGGAGTATCCGGGACTCCGATTCACAATCCGTCGAATCCTACACGATTCTGAAATCATGTAGAACGACCTATCCAAAATTGAGTGCGATCCAACGATTCGACGACACTGCACCCAAGGATCGCGCGATATGAAAAATCCGTTCGGGGCTCAAACGGACTCCAAATCGAGATCCGCGAAATCCTACGCGCTCGTGACAACACAAGGATCGCAAAACTACACAGAATCACTTCACCACCCTCACCCACGTGCCGCCACAAACACGGGCAGATTGGGTGTCCAAAGCGATACCGGGTTGTCGGAAAATCTCGGAACCAAGACTCCAAACTCCTATCCTAGGTAAAACACCCCATTTGGAGTCACTTTTGTTCTTGGGCATACCCTAAAAAGTGGCCGAAAATGGCCGATCATGGCGGCCGAAGGTCGGCCAATTTTCAACTTGAAAATCGAGTGTTCTAGAGCCAAAATCGATCAAAACTCATACATCCATCAGTTAGAGCACGAAAAATAGCTGAGAAACCATACCTTACTCAAACGATTTGGTGGAGAATTGAGGGAGAACGAAGAGCTTGAAGTTTGAACTGAAAACCGGCGGAAATCTGCAGATTCCGGCGAGCTCCGGCCGCGGCAAAGGCGGCGACGGGTCGGGGAAGAACGGCGGGGGAGTGGCGGAGCTGTTGGTACCAACGGCGGAGATCGGCTCAGCCTGTGGCGGCCGGTGCGATGTCGAGAAGGGAGGGAGGTCGCGGTTGGTGCGATCGGGAGGAGAGAGAGAGAGAGGAGAGAGAAATGAGGAGAGAGAAAGGAGAAAAGGGATAAAATCTGACTTTTTGTCCAAATTATCATTTTTCCCTTCGCGTTATTTTGACCGTATTTTCTTCGTTACAACTCCGATTCGAGTCTACTCCGTGTCTACGGACTCATTTCGCCGTGCTCTAAGCAACGGCGCAAGCGGAACTGCCAAATTCTTTCTCGATCAAAAAGTCAACTTTTTTCCTATTAAATAATGCGAGGGCAAAATCGTCTTTTTGGTAGAATAAAGTAATCCTAATTTCTAGATATTTTGGTTTGGGTCCTTACAAAAGTGGCGGATGAGTCTGTGTTGAAAGAGAGGTGTGTCGTAGCTGGTTTGGAAGGTCTTCAGCTTGGGCTTGGATCAGTGTTAGTTTCATTGGGCAAGCCACTCCCCTTGTACGACTCCGATGAGCTCTTCTTCTTCTCTTCACCACGAGACCAAGTTTACCCAGTTGAATTTAACTTGAAACCCAAATCTGGGTTCTTTCTTTGGTAAAAAGGTTTTTTCTTTTTTTCTCAAAACACTCAACCCAGATCTGGGTTGACTTCATACTAGCAAAACGCACGGGATTTTTTCTAAGTAAATGGTCAAATTCCATTTCACATTAATCAGTGCCTTTCGAATTTGGGTCTTGATCTTGAAGATTAAGTTGCATAGTCTGAACTTAAAAACAGAGATAATGGGGTTCTTTTGCACTTAGACTTGGGTCTTGCATATTTCTAGGTCGAATGGGAATTGATTGCTACACTAAAGAAAGCAAATAAGAATCCATAATCAATTTGTTCTTGTTACATGAAGGAAAGCTGTAGTGGTGAGGGTTTAGTCAGAAAGTAGGGGCTGAGGGTGGGTTGTGTTGGGTTCAATTGGAATTGACTTTGCTTTTGTTTCACTTTGAATTTGGGTGGATTTAGAAGTCTTTTGGAGAGTGATTTGTGGGCTGCTGTGGCGGCGGCGGTGGAGATCCATGGTAGAGAGGTCGAAGGTGCATAAGGTTGGTGCATAGGGTTGGTGCATGTTGATTGGGGAAGATGGTGGAGGTGGGGTGGGAGAGAGAGAAAGGGTCGGGGTTGGGGGCGTTTCTGTTTTTTAAATTATTTTAAGGGTGTATTCAATTAGAATTTTAATAAATTATTTTGAAGTTTAAAAGTACAGTGGTACTCAATTAAAATTTTTAAGTAATGAATTAAAATCCAGTGGTATTCAATTAGGATTCTTAAGTAATGAATTAAAGTTGGGTGTTATTCAATAGTCACTGATTTTGAGGTATTTCATTAAATGTTGTAGTGTGTGAGATTTTGAGTGGGTGATATATACACTGAATAACATAAATAAAAAATTCACCCTCCTAGGCATGATTTTCACGTTCTTTGATTTTCTTTTGAGAGAAGATCAACAGACGCATTTGAGAAGGTAAACAAGGTTACTGATATCTTTTCACTTCGTGTTTTTTGGATAGATTCTCTTCGTTATATGTTTTTAGCTTTGCATAGTAATAGCCACACATACATATGCCACATAATAGCAACACACGCATATGCCACTCACACGAAAGCAATCAACCACAGCCAGCCACACTTTAGTGTTACATCCTACCAAAACAAGATTATTTGCTAACTTCGATATCAGTCAATCTAGTTTTTTTTTTTAATATAAAAAAGCATGTAAAGTATGGTATGAGCTTTAACGATATTTTTTATGTTGAATTAATCTATGTTATTATATGACTTTTATTTCATATGGAATCTTATAGCAAATTTTTTGATTCTTTGGAGAATACAAAAAAATCCTAAATTAAGTAAAATCATGTAACTACAATCTATTAAATAAATAACTAAAATCTTGTATTACACAAATCTTGCTGAAATTCATTACATTAAAATCCTATAATTAAAATATATTAAAATCGCAATTGAATACACCCTTAATCTATTAAAAGAATCTTTAAAATTTTAATTTGTTTAATATAATTTAAATTATAGTTTTTATTATTTGAAAAACAAAAGAATTGTTTATTATATATTTTGCCCACATGGAGTCCACGTCATCAACAATTAAGGCTAACATTTGCCATGTCAACATTTAACAGATTTATTAACGGTTTGTGTAATGGTGGAGGCAATTTGTAGGTTTTCCATGACTTAGAGTATGTATTTATAAATGTCCCCAAAGATGAGTATGAACTTGAAAATGACTTTATAGTTTGGGGGGTCTTTTGTAGTTTGTCATTTTATTTTTTACTGTATTTACAAAGGCCTTGATTATTATTTGGAATGTGGTAGCCATAAAAAACTAAATGGTGATCTGCCATTTTGAATTTAGTTTTGATGGATAAAATACTTTTTTGAGTTCTTCAATGGAGGTGAATTGCAGGCCGTTGATTTTTTCTATAAAGCAAGCATCGTCAATAGAGGTGCCCATGTCATTGAAGAGCATAGCTTTTTATTTGAGGCAAAGCCTCTGAACATCGTTGATGCTCGAGTCCACCGTGGACTTCATCGGACACCTGAATACACTCCAGGAGGTAACTGTGGATCATCAGCTTGGCGATGTTGCGGAGGTCGATGATGGCGTTGGAGGTCTCCAAGTATTTGACCAATCACCGCACTGTAGAAGCTTGTAAGAGTTGCTTGCGGAGGCGTAGGAGGCCTTGGGAGTGTTCATGATGGAGTCATCTTTAGTAGATAGTCCTCGAACGCATAGCTCATATAAGTTGTGCAGGAGATAGTGGACGAGCTCAGATCAATCGAAGGGAGCGATTAGTTGAGCTTAAGGGGTTATGTAATTGAATATTTTAAAATTTTAGTTTCGTTTATTCATGTAAATGCCCCAGTTTTGTTTTGATATTTAAGAGGCTCAATCAAATCTGCTCAAGGTTGCAAGGTTTGGGGTAACTGGCAGGAAACAAAACAAAGGCAACTGTACCTAAAAATAGAAAAGTAAAGGTAGAAATTAAAAATTAAGCGTGATTGGTCATTTTTTTTCATTATTAATTTATTTTGTTCTCGTTTTGTGTTTTTAAATGTGGATTGGGCTTATTTCGAGTTTTTGGGTTGTTTTAGGTTTTTGAGACATCTTGTTTTAAGAAAATAAGTGGCAATTTTGTAATATATAGAAAGTTCAAAGTCGGTTGTTGTTTTGTAAATGGACTTCTGGTGTGTTTATAAGTCCATTTCATAAAGGGTTTTGTTAAAATTTAAACCCCGCATAATAGTGAAGCTCACCTATACAAAATTAATGAATGAAATCAATAATAATGGATAGAGAACATCGTTGGATCAATTTAAATCCAGCCATTGATGTTAATAGAATTTTTGTGATTCATGTACATGGTTTGATGGTACCTTCTTTTTACAACAAGTGCCCCTTTGGTATTTATCCTTTTTATTATTGCTCATTATTCATATATAATAATATTATGATCTCACCACCTCCAAATATTAAATAAATAAATAAAAATGCAAGTTTAGGATAAAGACGTAAATCCACTTGGCAAATGTCACAGCTTAAAACCATGTAGTAGGGCGGAGCAGCCTCACCCACTAAGAAAAGAATGCAAGGAACATACAAATCATCAATTAATCAGTCTGGTCATGCATCTGAAAGTATCTAATGCTTAGATATAGATTAATGTGATGCATCAGAGTTTGAACACGAGTTCACATCACCAAATTAGGAGTGCAACGGCTACTGGAGTTTGAACCTTAGTTCACATCACCATTCTGTGATGGATCACTATAATGTCGAGTACGACTATTGGATGAAGACCTTGATATAGATTAATGCTAAAATATGAAACTTATGAGAGAATATTGTTTGTGGGAATTTTCTGTGTATTCTTCTCATTGTATGAAGTTGTATTTATAATACAATAAACCCTTGTAGGTTAAGGAAGGTAATTACTCATAATCTATTTACAGTAGGAAATCATGTATTAAAATATATCAATCACATTTAATATAGGAATCCTTTGCCTGACAGGAAAGTAATTGCAGGCCCACAAGTCACATGAACACTCTTCCTCAAGTTGGTGCATAGATCTCGCCAATGCCCAACTAGTTTAGTGAGTTGTGGAACACTCTACTAGAAATTGCATTTGTCAAAATATTCGCCAACTAGTTTACGGAAGGAAACTGAATCACTTTAGCTTCGAGCTTCTATTTGATATAGTGTTGATCCACCTCAATATGTTTGGTATGATCATGTTAAACTGGATTCTGTGCAATAGCTATTGTAACCTTGTTGTCACAAAAGAGATTCATGACAGATGTAGGTCTATACCCAAGTTCAGCAAGCAAACTACGTAACCAAAGGAGTTCTCAAATTCCTTGAGTCATACCTCTAAACTCAGTTTCTGCACTAGATAGAGCTACTACCTTCTGTTTCTTGCTCTCCATGTTATTAAATTACCTCCAACGAATGTAAAGTAACCAGATGTGGATCTTTTATCTGTTATACTTCATGCCCAATTTCCATCTGTCTAACCATCAACATTCATATGACCATGTTTTGAGAACATAAGTCATTTTCTAAGCGCATACTTCAAATATCTAAGTATTTGAAGAATTGAATTCATGTGGTCTTCACTTGGAGAATGCATAAATTGACTGACTACGCTCACTGCATAGGTTATGTCTAGTCGAGTATGTGACAAATGGATCAGTCTTCCCACTAAACTTTGGTATCTTTTCTTGTTAATTGGAACTTGATCCGGGTATTCTCCAAGATGATGATTCTGAACAATAGGAGTGTCTATATGTTTGCAATTTAGCATTCTCATGTCTGTCAACAAGTTCAAGACATATTTCCTCAAAGAGATATATGCCTTGCTTTGATTTGGCCACCTCAATCCCCAAGAAATACTTGAGTCAACCTAAAGGTCCACCTATTCTTTATCGCAATTCAATAGCTAAATAGTTTGCAATCAAGATATTTCATGTTCATCATTCCCAATAATAATCATATCATCAACATAGATTATTAAAGTTGCTACCTTCCCTTTATGATGTTTCAAGAACATAGTATGATTTGAATTGCTTTGCCTGAACCCATAATTTTCCTCATTGCCAAAGTGAATTGTTCGAACCATGCACATGGTGGCTGTTTCAAACCATATAGTGGTTTTCGCAACTTGCACACCATACTTGTCTAAGTAGATGTTGTACATCCCGTTGGAATAGGTACACTTCTTCTGTGAGTTCACCACGCAAGAAAGCATTTTTTTACATCAAACTGATGGAGTGGCCAATCCAAGTTTGCAGCAAGAGATAGTTGCACTCTAACTGTGTTGACCTTTGCTACGGGGCAAATGTTTCTTCATAATCGATGTCGTAGATCTGTGTGTACCCTTTTGCCACAAGTCTAGCCTTATATCATTCAACTGAATCATTGGCATTATGTTTGATAGTAGCACTATGACCGTTTTAAGCTTTGCTACTAGGGAAAATGTTTCTTCATAATCGATGTCGTAGGTCTGTGTGTACCCTTTTCTCACACGTTTGGTCTTGTATTGTTCAATGGAACCATCTGCATTGTGTTTGACAATAAACACCTATCTGCATCCAACAATTCTTTTTCCTTTGGGTAATGTCTCGAGTGTCCACGTCTGATTTTTCTCCACAACCTTCATTTCTTCCTTTATTGCTTGAGTCCACTTCAGATCTTTCAATGCTTCAGTCACCTTAGTGCGAATATCAATAGCAGACAACTGATGCACAAATGCCTTTAGTGGTTCAGACAATCCTTGAGTGGACACATGGTTGACAATTGAATATTTCAACTATTTGCCAATATCAAGGCAATATCTATCTGGCAATTTGCCACGATTCTACATGAAAGGTAATTAGCATCCAACAGAATCATCAACTAAATTCACAGGAGTTGTAGGGCTATTTACCATAGGAATATTATCAGGAGATTGGTAGTTTGGTACTATAGAATGAGAAAGAGGTATTCGTTTTCTTTCTTGGTAGAACCATAAGTAGTCAAATTAGGAGAATTTTCAAACACAGGCGACTTGTCTCATTCTTCAGGGCAACCGGTTGTTTTAGTCCGAGTCGAGTTTTGCTATTTGAGGCAACTGGTCGTCAAGTTCAGAGAGACTGGTCATTTTGTCTATAGAGCTCATTGTTCGAAGCAACCGGTCGTTATTGTCAAAATGGCCAGTCGTTTCCATGCTTACTTCAATTTTTCCATCTTTCGGAGTGCTCCAAGTTTGTGCTTCACTCTGTGTCTCCTCCTAAAGTGGATAATTAGACACTGAGTCATGAAAGAATGTCTTAGACTCCAAAAAAGTGACATATGTGCTTCGGGAAGGAAGATGATAACACCTATAACGTTTCTGATGAATGACATACCCTAGAAAAACACAACGAAATGCACAAGGGTCAAGTTTGCTTCTCTTGTTTTTATGGAGATGAACATACGCCAGGCAACCAAAGACTCATGGTCTGAGCATTAAGACAGAGGGCAGAGGCCCTTGTTAAGCAAGCACTTGGACCGAAGTATGGAAGTCCAAGACATGAGAAGGCATACGATTGAGCAAATAAACAATTGTGACAATGGCATCAATGAAGACTGCACGAGCTGTTTCAAGGAGATGATGATTTTTCTGTTATGCAACCTTATTCTATTGCGGGGTTTGAGGACAAGTCATTTCATAGAGAATGTCATGCGTTTGAAAGTACATCTAAAAGTCATGGTTGACATATTTTCCTCCCTTGTTAGACAGAGGATCTAGATTTAGGCAGAGAATTAGGTTTCAATTTGTTTGTGGAAGGATTTGAACATAGTAAACTCTTCACTTTTAGTCTTCATCATGAAGAACAATGTCATACGAGTGCAATCATCCACAAACGTGACAAACCATCTAAATCTAGAAGTACTTATAGGTGAAGGACCACATAAATTAGAATGAATTAAAGCAGAACAGTTTTTTATTCATGGTTAAAGGATAATAAACAAGTATAGTAAGCTAAGGGAGAGTCATAGTACAAAAAGTGTAGTCAGCTACAATAAGACTCTCGCTTAGTAAAGGTGCTTCCAAGAGTTCACAACATCATGACATATAATCATTAGTAAATCCATAAATTTTCAAAGAATGGACAATATTTAAAAGGTTAAAGACTACAAACAAATAACCTTAGGTCTATAACTAATTGATATAACAATTATCAAAATTCATATTAAATCATCAATTAATCTAATCAAAATGCAAATCAAATTATCAATTAAACAAACGAATCATAACGGATCATACCTCGATTTGTGCGCTACGCAACCTCTTCCTTCTTGAGTTCCTTATTGATCATACTAATATAGTGAAACCAAATAATAAAAATTAATAATAAAAGACACATTATTAAAAAAACACAAAAGAAAAAAAAAACATAAGTAAAAACAAACATACGAAAAAAAATACATTCGAAAATTGAAGTTTGCAGCAGCAAGGCTTCTCTTTTATGGAAATTGAAATCAAATTAATCTTCTTCAAGAGTTATAACTAGAATGCATCACTTAATTTCAACTTGGGCATGACATCTTTCAAGACTCCTTTGCGTATAAGGTAAGGTTGTTTCAATTTTTTCTTTGTTTTGTTTTGTTTTTTTTTTTTTGGGCTAGTCCAAAACTACAATGTTTTGGCCATGATTTAAAAGACAAAAAGGGATGCGTGCAGCAGCGCAACAAAGAAGAAAAAGAAAGAAAGGTTGCTCGCTCAGTCATTTTTGTTCAAAAGGTTGTGGGCACCACCAAGGCAGAGCAAAGTGGCAATATCTGCCTTTTTCTGGCGAGGAAAGGTGTAGCTACAACTCTTTGCGCGTCTGTGAGTTCGGCACTGCATGTAATCAGGCTCGGCCTAGACCAGGGGTAGTTAGTGCGACTGCCTTGGGCCTATTATTCAGAGGGGCCCAAATTTTTTTTTTAAAAGTGTTATATTATATTATTATAAACGAATGTAATATTTTTAGGGGAAAAGAAAGATGGATGCTAGTGCTAGGTTAATGTTAATATTATTGGGGAAAACAAAGATGACTAATTAATATTAGGCTTGATTGCTACAATGCACCCTGAAATATTGGTCAATTCTCACTTTACCCCTTAAAGTTAAAGTGACCCACTTTGCCCCCTTGACCAAGGTTTGATATTCCACATTGCCCCTACCATTAACTCCATCCAAAAGTTGGTTAAGTTTGATGACGTGGCAAGGGTGTTTTAGTAATTTTGTGCACCTAGGTTTTTTAATTACTTAAAAAAAATTAAAATACAAACATAAAATTGAAAATACAATAGATTTTAGAAGAGAAAGAAAAAAAAAAAAAAAAACTACCCATCCCTTCTCCCCCAATCGCACCAAATCTACCCCTTCCTTTTCTATCCTTGTAACCCCCCTCACTTACCAGAAACCCATCGCTCCCCTCTCCCCCCCGCTCCCAACTGGCAACCCACAACCCACCCCTCCCCTTGTGCAGAACTTGGAAAGCCATCCCTCCCCCTTACCCCTCCCTAAGCAGAACCCAGAAACCTATTCCTCCCCCCAAACTCGAAACCCACCCTCTCCCTGCGCAGAACCCAGAAACCTATCGCCCCCTCCCCCGCCAACCCACCCCTAAGTCGAACCCAAAAACCCACCGCCACTGATTTATTACACCTCCCTCGTTTCTTCTCTACTCCATCTGGTTTTTTCTATTCCACTCCCACATAACCCCAGCCCCCATACCCATTCCTCTATTGTCTCTGTTGGAAAAAGCACTAGTTTCCAGAGTAGCTTCAGCTCCATCAAGCTGTGATCTTGCTTTTATTTAAGCAATTATAGACAAATACTCTTTGTAGCAACCGGCTCTGAATGAGAAAGTGCTTTACACAAAATGGATGTCATTGACAAGTGCTTTTCCAGACCACCCTGCACACAGAGAGAGAGAGAGAGAGAGAGAGAGAGAATTCAATTTTTTAAAGTTTTAAATTTTATGTTTGTATTTTAATTCTTTAAAGTAATTAATTTTTTTATCCACGCTGGAGGTGGGCTCCACTTTGCTACATTACCCACTCAAATTTGTGAATAAAAAACCTAAGTGCAAAAAATTACTAAAACACCCCTGCCACGTCATCAAACTTAATGGACTTTTGGATGGAATTGACAGTAGAGGGCACTGTGGAATATCAAACCTTGGTCAAATAGGCAAAGTGGGTCACTTTAACTTTAAGGTGGTAAAGTGAGAGTTGACCAATGTTTCAAAGTGCACTGTAGCAATTAAGCCTTAACATGATTATATTATTAGTTAGTGCATCCCTTCACTCCTCAAGATTATATTATTATATTATCTATTCCAATTTTTTTTTCCTTCTTCTTCTTCTCTTGTCTCATCCCATCTCATCTCCTCTCCTCATCTAATCTAAGTATCTCCCACTAGTTCCAGAATTGTGAATCCCTAAATTAATTTTTCTGTTGGTAGATTGGGGAGATTCTAAAATCAAAAGTGTGGGCTTTTGTTCAATGCAAAATTGGTCCTTGTAGAAATCAATTTAAGATATTTTTTCATGATTTGATATCAAATGAAAAAGAAAAAGTGATTTTTTTTTGTTTGTTTGTGTATATATTTACAGGCCTAATATTTACTTTTGCCCTGGGCCTTGAAAAATTCAGGACTGACCCTGCATATAATGAAGGAATAATATGTGAAGACCAATTATCACCAAAATAAAACATTTCCGTATTTCCCTGCTGATTAATGACACAATTTATTTTCAAGTACAGGTGCTTACATGACCTGGCATGTACGTTTCCACACTTCCTAACCAAGGTGATTAGTTTCAGTGACTTGGTATGTATGTTCTCTCTCTCTCTCTCTCTCTCCTTCCTTCTTTCCTGAACCAAATCCACAGCCTGCAATCCAATACAAGTAAATCCCAAATGCTAAAACCAACACCACAACCACACAACCGATTGTGATGCTACAGATTGCTCAATAAGACAAATAAGACGAAGAAGAACTCAGCTGAAACACGGGCAAATTGTTGTTGAGGTAGATGCCGATGTGGTTTCCATCTGGGTCGTTGAATTATGAGTTTTTCCCGGTATAGAACTCGACGACAAGCAACCGAGCGATGAAGGGGATGATGGCGTTGGTGAAGAGGCTGAAGTATTGGTTGGCAAGGGCATTGCGGGGGAGGTGGAGTTGAAGAGGACGAATGAGAGGCTGAAACATGGGCTTGAAGCGATCTCGGGGAAGGGGGGGAGATGGGGGAGACAGAGAAGACACAGGAGCTGGAGAATGAGGTGAGGGAGGTGGAATTGGAGATGGGTTTCATGGTGAGCTTTGTTGGGTAGAAGACATGGCCATCCCTAATATAGGGAGGACCGCGAATTTGGTTCAGGTAGGGAGGAGAGAGATGGAAAAAGAGAGAGAAAAGGGGAAGTGATGGGCGGTTGGAATGGAAGTGGGGTGGAAAGGGGTGGGTCGTGAGGTTCAGATAGGAAGGAGAGAGATGGAAAAAGAGAGAGAACAGGGGAAGTGATGGGTGATTGGAATGGGAGTTGGGTGGAAAGGGGTGGGTCATGAGGTTCAGATAGAGGACAGAGAGTGCTAATTTTTTTTCCTTCAGTTTTTTAAATTATTTTAATTGTTAATTAATTATTTTATTTTTATTAGCTGATGTGGCACAATATGTATGAGTTTAAATGGGTCTTTGATTGCCACGTTTTGACCCAAAAAAAACTTTGATTGACACGTTATTATTTAATGGATAACTTAATAATCAAACTAACATAAATATGAAAGTGGTAGAAAAATAAAATTTTAGATACGAAGTTGATATGAAAAAACCTTTATGTACTAAAGTCATAATTTCGGGAAACTTTCGAGTAGTAAAGTAAAATTAATCCCTTTAAATATGAATATTTTAATAGTACAGCCTGCGGTATACTGCACAAAATGGTTTTCTTTTTTGTAATTAAGTAATATCATTATTATTTCTTTAGTGAATAATTAGCATTAAAATATTTTACCAATTTCATAAATTACTTAATAAATAGTAATTAATTATTTTAAATTATTTTTTGAACTTTATTTTTTATTTTTTATTTATACAAAATTAGTTTGTTTAGTTTAATATTTTGCAATGAATTAATATCTTAGTCTTATTTAATTAATATTAATTAATATTTATGTTTAATCGCTTGTATTGATGTTTTCTTGACTACTTTAGTTTGTGGGTGTTCTTCATTTTGAAGCATTTCCTTGGGTCTATAGTATGAATTTCAGGGTTCAGTGTAACATTTGTGACTAGTATTCAAATTTATACTCACAATAAATGCCAAAGACTAATATAATTTATAGCATAATATGTTAGCTCCCTTTTCTTACTCTTCTTGATATCTCCTTTTGTATGCTAGATGTTATGCAGGTGAGACTCAAAGCGCTTCTCTTCTAAATACATCTCAAGAAAAATTTATCATATGTTTTTTTTATTTTTTTCGTTCTCATGATATATTTCTTTAGACCTTTGGACGGGCTGGGACTCTGGGAGACCTCAATTCGACAAAAGTGGTGAAAGCATTATAATTACATCTCATGACAAAGTGGCCTACTATTTGCGGTTGCTGACAAGCCAACTTCCTATAGAAAGTCAGGTAGTAGGTATTTGTGTAGTTTAAGTGAGAGCTTAGAACATTATGTTATGTATGCAGCTAGGTCAGTCAGTGGGTGAGTTCCTCTTATTCTTAATGTCAAGTACTTAGTTAGATTTTAGACAGTCGTTGCATTGCTAGGCCAAGGTATCATTGATCTGGATGTGCCATAGGGTACTTCATTTTACATTGACATGCTGCAAAGAAAAGTCCTCCATATGCTTAAGTTTTATGTTATAAATGAAGTAGAATGGTGATATGATAACATTATTGTGTATTATAACTTTGAGTTTTCCACGTTTGTTTGTTTGAAATTATCTAAGGATATGTTAAGATGATTCACTATTCCATATTGTTCTTGAAATTTTCTCTATGCAGTTTATTAGTTCCTTGAACCACAATTTAAATGCAGAGGTGGCACTTGGTATTGTCACCAATGTCAAGGAAGCTTGTACATCAGAGGAAGACGTCTTCGATAGCTAAGATCATGATGACATCATCAGTGTTTTAAGGATTCCTGAAGTGTTTTACCTTCGGCAAACTATGGGTTTGTATGGGGGGCCAATTCCCCAATACCGAATGTGCTTGGTTGATTATGGTACAAACAATTTGCGTTATACTTGTCGTACTGTAGGTCTTTAGAGTTTGTTGATAAACTAGATTATGCTTATATGAGGAGTCTCTTTCACCACGTTTTCGTTCGGGAAGGTTGGAAATTTGTCTTTTCATATTTTTCTGGTCATATAAATGTAGTGTTGTGGCGTTAACCATCTCTACTTATATTTGCTTCAAGTTTTGTGCATGATTATAAGTATGATTGGTATCAGAGGGCACACCAGATGCGTCTGTATTGCACCAAATGTGTCTGTATCGCCCTGTTAATTGAAGATGAAATTGGTACGATAGTCCAAACATTTTCAGTTTCCTAATTTTTCATACCAAAAGTGAATTTTGAGTATGCTTTCTTAATTTACCTAATAATTAGGGGCTTTGGCACCGACACATATAAACATTCGCGAAATGGCCCGTTTATTTAAATCCTATAAAACTGGAACCTATAAATTTATCTTATCACATGCCTATCACTCTTTTTTCAATTGCTCTCTCAAATCATCTTCTCTCTTTGTCTGGTCTTATTCTTTGTTATGCGAAACCGAGAAATTCCACCTACACCAACCCTAGTGAGTCCCTAGCCAAGCTCGTAGTTGACCTCCACAACAAAGCCACAGTCCTGATCCGCATTTTTTGACAACCAAAAGCAAAAGTGTCTTTTGAAGAAGCACCTAGGTCACTTCTGTTTGTGCAAATAATCTCACGGGAGAATATTTGCTTCTAGATCCTTTGCCCTTTAATCTTCCTTCTGTCTCTTCCTCGATTTCTGTAAAAAAGACTAGAGTAAATAGACCACACCCGGAGGTTGTTGGCCAAAGGCCCTCTGATGCCTAAGTTAGTTTGAGTGTTTGTAGGAAAACAATAGCTAATAGAAGGTTACAAAGATGTATGTATGGTATGAACCGGACGGCCAGAGCCATGTTGAGAAAATATGAAGAGTGGAGAGTGGAGAGGGAGAGAGCTTTGGGTATTTTTCTCGGGTATTAGGAGTAGGTTTAGATGTAGGTTTTTTGAAGTACCTTAAATGATGAATGAAGTCATCTATTTATAGGAACCTCAGGGCTAGGGTTTCGTAGAGAATAAACTCTTATTAGGAGGAGTTTATTCTTTACCCAAATTCTTAGAGATTGAGTCGGACTTGATTATATCTCCTTATAAATAAAGATAATATCCTATAATTAAGATATTATCCCTATTAATTAGTTGGCGAAATAAATTGTTTCAATTAATTAATTTAAGGGATAATCTTTTTTTCCAAGTGGCGTGCTATGATTGGAGACGAAAATATTTGCTCTTACAAATGCCCCCCAGCTTCTGCATGGCGCTTGTGTGGCATATAGGAGATGAAATTATTTTTCGGGCTCTCCAACTATGTCTGGGCTTTCTTCTGTGAGTTGGACTCCTTTTGCAGATCGGATTCCCAATTGGAGTAGGCTTCTGACTGTTCTTGAAGTTGGATTCCCAGTAGGAATGAGCTTGCGATTCCTTCTTGACCCAGGTTGTCCAACCTGTATAAATACAGGGCTTCTCTTCACTTTTTCTCACATCGGAAACTTAACTTCTCTACTTTCTAGCTTGAGAAAGATCTTGGAGAATTTGTATTGCTTGTCAATGAGAGGAGTTTTCGTGCATCCCAAAGTAAGTCGAGCACTTAAATATATATATATACTTCTTTTTTTTCCTGACTTTTAGCAGCAAGGTTGTGGTCCAGCATGAGTTGCAAGTCAGTGGGCAAGGGCTGACAAAATCTAGAATAGAGCTAGCAAGGCCAGCATGAGCTTAAAGGCCTGGAGCTGGTCGAAATTAGACATGCATACACTGGCTGTTGAGCTATTATCTTGAGGAAGTCGATAGACTACCCCCTACCGAGGATGTCGAGAGATGGAAGCAAGATGGTTCGGACCTTGATGATCTGCCCACTGGACAGGAGGAGTGTTCTGTTGAACTCCCCTCAAAGAGGAAGGCTGATGTCAAGTCTTCGAGAACTCCAGCTACTTCTTCACAGGCGAGGAATGTGTCTTAATTAAGGAAGAAGCCAAAGCTCCCTTATACTGGGAAGGCCCAAGTAGGAGTTGTTCATTTGTCATCTTCTAGGGTCAAACATCTTGTTGGTGCAGATAGCAAGAAGATTGGCAGTATGCGCAACATTGGTGAAGTAGTCCGTGTGCGATCTAGTTCACTTGTTGAGAGGTAAAAAGACGCAGATATTGCTCTCTGAAGTTTGGGTCATTTGCACCAGTGGAAGAGTGGAGGTCGATCTGGGAGGTCTGCTCATCCATCCAACCATCATGATCCATCTGTTGAGTCACGAGCAGTTAAGTGTGGAGTTGGTTCGTCGTTGCCAATTCCTTTGGAAGTGAGGTTGGCCGAGGCTAGGAAAGCAAGAGAGTCATCTGCTCCGGTGAAAGGTTCTACTACAACTTTAGCGACTAATCCAGTGGTGGACAGGTCTAACCCTGCAGCAGGGGATGCAAGCATGTCTGATCTGCTCAAGACGCACTTTCTATCAAGTCCATCCGCTTGTGTTGAGCTGGTTGATCAAATTCGTCAGGCTGGTGATCTTGGTGCTTTTTCAAGCGTTTCCTTGGAAAAACAAAGGGAAGCAATATTTCATCTGCTTCAAAAGGGAGTAAGTTTTGCTGCTAAGACCATTTGGAACTCGTCTGCTGTTGCCCCCTCTTCTGCTCAGCTCAATGAGTTGGAGAAAAAGAATGCCAAGCTAGTTAGCAAGCTTTTTGCCTAGCATACCCATTATGAGAAGAAGACGTATGATTTAAAGGCGATGATATCAAAGCTGAAGAGTTCCCTTGCTGAGAAGGATTCCGAGCTTAGCTCTTCTAATGCTGACTTAGATAGTCGAAAAGATGCTTACTTCCATCTTGAGTGCAAGAATGCCGACATCTCTCTCAGTTATGACAAGCTTTTGGCTAGATTTCGCACTTATCGTAAGTCTGCTGAAGAATCCAAGTTCGAAGCTACCGTGGATGTGTACAAGCTGGGCTACTTGGACTGTATAAAGGGAAGTGATCCCTTCTATGCCATTGGAGATGAAGCATCGAGATGCTCTGTCCTAACTTGCTCCATGTACAAAGTGAGCATGTTAATGCTGTGAATATGGAAGGAGCTGAAGAGCAGATGGCTAAAAAGGTGATAGTTGAAGAGGATCGAGCAGAGGAGGATGCAGCTGATGAGGTGGTGGCAGACATTACGGATCAGGCATGTGGAGCTGCTGAGAGTATGGCTGATCAGGTGGATGCTAAAGAGGCTGCAGATCAGGGATCTCCTGCTGGCGTCTCGTAGTAGATGAAAATTCCTTTATTTCTTTTCATCTTTTGCAGTCTGCTTTTTGTTTAGAATAATTGGTCTTGTTTGACTATTTTCTTTTTGTTTGAACTTGGCCGGTTGGTCACTTTACTATGGAAATTTTAGTTATTATTTTTTCAACTTCAATTTGCATATTAGCTTGTGAACTGCTTGAGTAATCGGCTAGTGTCATGGCTGTACCTTTCCCTTAGGATATTGACAAAAGCTAGGATCCCCTTTGAGGGACTTCGGGCGTATCAGCATCTCCCGGAGGATGCTTTGATTGTCGCCCTGTGTCTCCCTTAGGAAGCTTCTTATGAACAACTGTATGATTATCCTTTCCCCCTTAGGAAACGGATAGGAACCTAGATACTTCCCTCAGGAAGCATAGATACCTACTTTAGGAAATTCCTAGCGCACCCTGCGTCTTTTTGAGGATGCTTATTTGCAGGCTGCATCTCTCGAAGGAGGCTTCTTTGTGGGTTGCGTCTTCCTAAGAACGCTTTTGGTTGTCACCCTGTGTCTCCCGAAGAACGTTGAATATGAGCAACCACATGACTATCCTCCCCCTTTAGGAAATGAATAGGAACTTAGATACATCCTAGCACACTATGTGTCTCCCTAATGGCTCTTCTTTGTGGATTGTGTCTCTCGAAGGTAGCTTCTGGTCATCGCCCTGCGTCTCCTTTAGGATGCTTCTGATGGGAAACTGTATAACTATCCAGCCCTCCTTAGGAAACAGATAAGAACCTTGATATCTCACTCAAGAAGCATGGAGACCTCCTTTAGGAACCATAAGGAAGCTTCTTTGCGGGCTGCGTCTCCTGTAAGATGCTTCTAGTTGTCGCCCTGTTTCTCCCGAATGACGCTGCTTTTGGCCAACTGTCTTTTTTATGTGTGGCTCATTCTGAAATTTGCAGTAGTTGCTTTTCTTCTTCAGAAATGTGTAGGGCTCAGTCATTTGATGGGGACTGAGCAGATAGGAGGAAGCGTCAGATAATATCTTTGGAGTGGCAGGCATTCCATTATCGTGAAATATCCTTCCATTCCATGGTGTCAATTGTATAGCTTTCTCTGCCTCAATTGGGCTTCATCTTTTTAGACTCTTGTCTTTGTGTAGCTATTAAGGTCTTTCTTAGCACAAGGTCGCCTGGTTGAACTTGTCTGATCTTGGCTCTTTTGGCGTAGTAAGACTTCAACCGCTACTGATAGGAGGCGACTCAGACAATGGCCTTCTCACGCTCACCTTCAAGTAAGTCAAGGTTGAGCTTCATTTGCTTAGAGTTCTGCTCAATACTGCCCACTTCAATGCCTACGTAAGGGACAGTGACGTGATGGAGAATGATTGCTTCAGTTCCATATGTGACGAAAAATGGGGTTTCGCCAGTTGATCTTCGTTTGGTGGTGCGATAAGCCCATAGTACTCTAGGGGGCTCATTTACCCATTTCCCCTTGGCGTCATTTACTCTCTTCTTTTGACAATCCAGAATTATTTTGTTGGATGCCTCGACCTGGCCATTCCCCTGAGGATATCTCGGGGTAGACAGATGTTGTTTGATGCCATATTTTTTGAAGAAGACGGTGATCTGCTTGCCGATGAATTACAAGCCATTGTCAGTAATTAGTGATTGTGGGTAGCTAAATCGGCAAATGATGTTTCTCCAGATAAATCGTTCCACATCAGCTTCTTTAGTAGATGATAGAGCTTCGGCCTCAATCCATTTAGTAAAGTAGTTAGTTGTGACGATCATCGTTTCTTCTTTGGCATGTGCCGTTAGCAGGGGCTCACTAAGTCGATGACCCATTGCATGAAAGGCTACGGACTGCTCTGCGGATGGTAGATTTGGTAGGCAGGTTAGGAATTGGTTTGTACTGTTGGTAGCAATCACATCTTTTGACATATTCAGTGGAGTCATGACGCATGGTAGGCCAAAAATAGCCTATGTTTAGAACCTTCTGGGCGAGTGACCTGCCCCCAGATTGGTTGCCACACTCGCCGTTGTGAATTTTGCAGAGGACCTCAAGTGTTTGAGGGTATTTTATGCCTTGGAATGAAAGACAATTCCGAATCCGCCTTGTCTACGAACAAGGAAGCTATAAGTAATGCAACTATGAATCTCATGGACAGTTCGATCCTGGCTCAGGATGAACGTCGGCGACATGCTTAAGACAAAATGAATAAAGGAAAATTCTTACAAATAAGTCCTTTGGATGATGAACAAATATATGTATCTGCATTCACTCATATAAAATGGTATCAACTCCCCTACCATTGCGTATTGGTACTTATCGGGGCCGGAGTGTGATCTGCGAATGAGCTTGTCGCGTAGCATGTAGTATCTCGCGAATTCTGCTGGATCTTCCAAGCTTCAAACTTATCCGTTTGCAGATTTCCATTCACCAAGTAGTCAATGATGGGGTCTTACTAGCTAGGGTCTTCATCAATCTGCATTGAGTCGATTGGCTCTATTTCTTCCGTGCTTGGCCGGTCAAGGTGTTCGACCAGGATGGAGCGTCTAAACTGGGCGTCTAGCGCTGATCCTAGACTCGCCAATGCATTGGCATGAGTGTTCTCTGTCTGTGGTACTTGTTGGATGGTGAAAGTAGGGAATTCTGTCAAAAGCCCTTGGACCATTCTTGGATGTTTCACCATGTACTCGCCTGAGGCTTGATTCGCAATAGCTCGGAGTCTGAGTAGATGGCCAATCTTTTGATCGATGGTCCTTTTGCTAGGCGCAGTCCGAGGAGCAATGCCTCATGTTCTGCCTCATTGTTTGAAGTAGGAAAGCCTAGTGTGATGGCTTGTTCCAACAAAGTCCCGTCTGCCTCTACTCCTTTGTGATTTGATGATCCAACTACATGCAACTGCAACATGTCTTTAGGCAAGTTTGAATCCGTGGGAGAGGTATCGTCTGCTTTTTCCTTGCTTTTCGTGACTAGCTTCTCTTCTTCGGCTATCGGAGTAAACTCTACAACAATGTCTGCTAAAGCTTGAGCTTTTATAATAGTCTTCAGCCGGTAGAGGAGGTCGTATTGACTTAGTTCGATAGCCCATTTCATAAGTCGCTGAGAGGCGTTGGGGCTATGGAGGATCGATCTCAAAGGAAATTTTGTCATGACAATTATCCGGTGGGCTTAATAGTAGGGCCTTAGTTTTCTCGCTGAAACCACAAGCGAAAAAAATAAGCTTTTCCATTTTCAGATAGCGAGTCTTTGCATCGAGGAGAGCTTTTGAAGTATTGAATACTGGATGTTGTGCCCCCAGCTCTTCTCGAATGAGAGCTGAGTCGGACACCACCAGGTAGATGTACAAATTTTCACATGGTATCGGTTTTGAGAGTAGGGGAGGTGATGTGAGGTAGGTTTTCAAGTTTTGAAAGGCTACTTCGCACTCGTCATCCCACTTGTCCTTGTGTCCTTTCTTAATGGCTTTAAAGAATGGTCTGCACTTGTCAGTAGATCTCGAGAGGAATCGGTTGAGGGCTGCTGCTCTACCCGTTAGATTTTGTATCTCTTTTATTGTGGTAAGTGACTTCATGTTGAGTATAGCCTTGATTCCTCTTTGGGTGACTAAGTATCCCAGGAATCGGCCGGACGAGACTCCAAATGTGCATTTGTTAGGGTTCAACTTCATATTGTATTTTCGGAATAGGCTAAATGCCTCGGCAAGGTTTTTGATGTGGTCTGCTCACCGGGGAGCTTTGACTAACATGTCGTCTACATAAACCTCCATAGTCTTACCGATTTGCTCCTTGAAAATTTTGTTTACTAGCATTTGGTAGGTTGCTTCGACGTTCTTCAGCCCAAAGGGCATGTCTTTGTAGCAGTATGTACCTCTTTCGATAATGAAGGAGGTCTTTGCCTTGTCGTCTTCATGCATCATGATTTGATTGTAGCCGGAGTAGGCATCCATGAAGCTTAGCAGTTAATTGCCGGACGTTGAATCCACGAGCTGATAAATTCTTGACAGTGGAAAGTTGTCTTTAAGGCATGCCTTGTTAAGGTCGGTGTAGTCGACACACACTCTCCATAGGCATTTATCTTTCTTTGCTACTAGAACAATGTTCGCCCGCCATTCTGAGTAGCAGAGTTCTTCAATGAAACCGGCAACTAGGAGCTTGTCAATCTCAGCTTCAATAATGGCAACTCGTCGGGGGTGAAGTTGTTTCTCTTCTGCGCTACCGGCTTGATAGCTGGGTTGACGTGTAGGCGATGGCAGATGATATCGTGATCGATGCTTGGCATGTCAAATGGCGACCATGCAAATACGTCTTTTTGTTCTGGAGGAAGACTGCAAGCTCTGCCTTTTCCTCCTGACTTAGGTCCGATCCAATCCACACTTTTCTTTCTAGCTTGTCAGGATCAAGAGGTACTAGCTCGACGTCCTGTTCAGGCTTTCATCCTTCTTCAGGAGAGACTTTCGGACGGATTCCCTCGACTTGGTCATGATTCTTTGATTGCTATTGGGGAGTAGTCATTCCCTTTCCTTTATGGTCTACTCAGCCGTTAAGAACAGGACCTGCTTTCTCCTCGGCTTGTTCTACTCCCTTTGTATCTGCCTGATTCACATGGAGGAATTTATTTGCTTGCTTCTCTTCAGCCTTTAAGCTAAGCATTTCCTCGCCATTGCCTAATGACTATTGATCTGGCAGACTCCACCCCTGGGGATTGGGTAGTGAATTTTTTGATGTGTGGCGGAGGTGATGGCGTTGATCTTGCCGATCCATGGTCTGCCCAGAATGCCATTGTAGGGTAAGACTTCATCAATGACCATGAACATTTGCGAGGTGATTACAAGTAGGGAGTAGACGCCAAGATCTACTATGCCCACGATAACCGTTGTTGTGCCATTGAAGCCGATTAGCGACTTGGCTGATTTATTGATTTTTATCTCTAAGTCTATCTATTGGATGACTGCCAATTGTAGGATATTGTCTACGCTGCCTTCGTCTGCATGAATTCGGTCGACCATGACCTAAGCGATTTGAATGCTAATGACAAGGGCGTCGTTGTGTGGCAGATCGAGGCCGATTAGATCTTTCTTTTGTAAGCCAATCACGGGATAATCTTCTGCCAGTGGGAGGCTAGTTGAGACTTGGGAGATCACAGTGGCCTGTGTAATCTTCCCCTTCTTTTCTCTGCTAGTTAGCCCGGACTCCTCGGAGTCAGCAAGGATTGTGTTAATCCTTATGACCTTCTGGGATGGCTCCTTGGCAGTATCACTATCCTCAAACTGTTGGATGACCTGCTTCGTAATGAACTCCATATTACGACATTCACTCACGAGTTCTTCGTGGTGTGCTTTCCAAGCAAAGCAGTTATTCGTTTTGTGCCAGCGCATCGCATGGAAGGCACAATATTTTCTGGTATCCTTCTTGTCAGGATCTTCCCTCAAGGGTGGCGGTCTTCTTACCCAAGGCTTGTCCTTTACTTGGGCTAAGATTTGATGTATGGGGATGGAGAACTTGGTGTAGTTCTTCTTCACCGTAGTGTCTCCTTGTAGGGGCGACCTGTACTTGTCTTTGTTCCTGCTGCTAAGCCCGTCACTTCTTTGGCCTGCCTGCTTGGTCGATTGATCTTTTTGCTCGGTAGACTTCAACATGTCGATTCGATCGTCATCCCAGAGTACATAGCGTTCCACTGTCGGTCGCGATAGTCAGCTCGCGGTATAAGTCGTATTCAGCTGGAAGACCTTTCTTGAATGCAGAGGACACGATTCGGTCATCGCACCTTACAATGTTGACTTTTTCTGCTTTGAATCTCTTAATGTAATCTCGAAGGGATTCATCGGGCTTTTTGCTCAGGTTGTATAGGTGGTTAGGGTTCTTCTTGATCGTCCGGTCAGAAGTATATTCCATGGTGAAGACGAAAGCAAGCTCCTTGCAGTTGCTGATCGACCCGGATGGCAGGGTGTGGAACCAGTCCTGAGTTGCTCCTCACAAAGTCATTGCAAAACCTTGCACATTAAAGCGTTTTTGGCCTTGTAGAGGATCATAATGTTTTTGAAGTGCTTCTGATGGCTATCGAGATCGGAATTCCCTTTGAAGCACATGAAAGTGGGCATTGAGAATCGCTTTGGGGGAGCAACCTGCTCGATTTCAGCCGTGAAAGGTGAGGAGTTTGCTTGGTCTACCTCTATGCGTAGTGCATCTTCGAAATTTTCTCCAAACTAATGTCTCAAAGTCGGTTACTTACAAGCTTCTCAATGTCTTCCTCACACATGGCCGGTCAGTCACGTTGATGACCTTCACAATTTGGGTGACGCTGATTGACTTTGTCATTGGTTCGCAAGGGTTGACCTTCTCGATTGTCCTGCCTAGGGGGCATGTTGGTGGACTACGCTTGTGAGGGATTTTATGTATCTTGTCGACAGGAATTGGTTCTTTGGGAGTCGGCAACAGAGCTCCTTTCTTCACGATCCTCATTGTGAGGGTCGTCAGGTTAACCTCCCTGAGGGCCTAGCCTTTCGTGAACATTTCCCTGCAGACCTAGGTAGGAGTGAATGTCAAGTCGTGGGCCCAGCCTTTCGAGCACTTCGGTCCTTGAGTTCAATCTAAATGAGAGACCTCGTCTGCTTTAGTATGGCTTACAGATGCTTGTGACATGTCGGCAGGCTGACTGCGTTGTTGTCCCTCTCCTTGTCTGCTGAATCCTGCTCGACCTGCTTGGTACCCATTGAATTGCCCATCGGCGCGTTCATCCATCCTTCTCTCTTCGCCCTGTTGTCTAAGGCCAAGGTTTTGAGCCAAGTGTATTTGGTTTAGGAACTGCCTCATCAAATTGTTTTGGTGATCTATTCTTTGAGTTAGCTGGTCAACTCTCAGATTAAGGTCTACTTGACTTCGTGGACTGGGAGGAAAGAATTGTGTGGAGCCTAATTGCACACGAGCTAGGGTTTCATTGGAGGTGTATGTGGGAGTGTGTGTCGAGCATGCAGGCAATTGAGGGAATGACTGAAGTTACTCCAAGATTGGGCCAAAGTCGGTGGTGGTAGTGAGCCCACCCTGATGAGAGGTTCCACCGTGCTCGGTGGCGGCGCTATGAAGGTGGCTAGATCTAGCCACGGGGCCTTGAGATGGTACTACGACGGGAGAGGTCAGTGTGATGGTCCCAGCTGCGGGTCCGGTAGGTGGCACGGTGGTTCCAGCCACATTGGGTGGCTGTTGTGGTGAGGCAGCAAGGGTTTGTTGTGGGTTCATGATGGCGAGATGTGGTGGTGCCACCATGTCTATCGCGGGACCGTGGGAGGAGTGGCTTTGGGCCGTCGCGGATTGAGCCATTACAGCGGTCTTACTTCTAGTTCGCTTGCTTCAAACTATGGTTGTTTGGAAGGCTTCGGTGGATTGGAAAATAGGAGGAACGGATTTCTTGAGCACGGGTTGAGTATAACTTGTGCTCTCAATGAAAGCACAAAATGTTTGTGCAAATAATCTCGTGGGAGAATATTCGCTTCTAGATCCTTTGCCCTTTGATCTTCTCCCTCTTCCTCGATTCTCGTAAAAAGACTGGAGTAAATAGACCACACTTGGGGGGTGTTGGCCAAAGGCCTTCCGATGCCTAATTTAGTTTGAGTGTTTGTAGGAAAACAATAGCTAACAAAAGGGTACGGAGATGTATGTATGGTGTGAATCAGGAGGCTGGAGCTGTGTGGAGAAAATATGGAGAGTGGAGAGGGAGAGAGCTTTGGGCGTTTTTCTCGGGTATTAGGAGTAGGTTTAGATGTAGGTTTTTTGAAGTACCTTGAATGATGAATGAAGTCATCTATTTATAGGATCCTCGAGGCTAGGGTTTCGTAGAGAATAAACTCTTATTATGAGGAGTTTATTCTTGACCCAAATTCTTAGAGATTGAGTTGGACTTGATTATATCTCCTTATTAGGATAATATCTAGATTAATGATATTATCTTATTAAATAAAGATAATATCCTATAATTAAGATATTATACCTATTAATTAATTGACCAAATAAATTAGTTCAATGAATTAATTTAAGGGATAATATTCTTTTTCACGTGGCGTGCTGTGATTGGAGAAGAAAATATTTTCTCCCACAACTTCCATTCTTTTCCAAGCACTTGGAGTTTAATAAAAATTTCAACATGGTTCTAATGAAAGCGCTTATGAACATAAGTGTTTTCTATAATAGTAGTCTCAAACGATATGAATTCAGTCCAAAACATTTCAATTAAAATAGCTGATATTCGAAAAATATATGTTGTTTATATCAACAATTGTTATTCACAAGATTTAAATTCATGAGCTACTAAAGTAAAGACTGAATGCTACTAAACCAAACGGTCATTCATGATTTATATAACCTGTAACAATAAAAAAAAAAAAAAAAAAAACAGGTCAAAAGTGAAATAGGTGCTTGTGATAAGAAAGGTAAGAACAAAACTGCAGTTCTTGTGATTGAGTCAACTTCATGGGCTTGAATTGCTCCCATAACCGGGAGCTGTTGTTTTACAGAGAAAAGATGTAGATGGAAATTGAAACCCCGTTGACATATAAACAAAGACTTTGGTAGTTGCTAGTCTAATCTAAACCGTAAAGGATTTGATGTTTTGCTTTTGGACTCGGCATTTGGTAGTTGCTCTATCAATCGTTGGTATACCAGCCTAATTATGCCGTTTAGGAATATAACACCACAAAATTATCCAAATGACACGGGACCAGCCGAATAACAGGTTGAAAATTCGACATATGTCAAACAGTTTGATAAGAAGAGACATGTTCATCATATTATGATAAATAATGTGAAAACATTTGAACTTGCACTGTATATACAAGCAATGTAATTCCATTTACATCTGAATGAAAAAATTAACGCTGAACAATGCAAAACCAACTGAAGTAGATATGTTAAGCTCAAGTCACTCAAAACAGATGTAAACAAGAAGAAAATGTGAGACTGAGTTAAAATTCCCTTCCAGCCACACCTTGTAACGCTGACAAACTCAATTTTATTTACCTCCAAACAAGGTATGAAGGCGTTGAAGATCATCTGCTGAGCAAGTATCTATTAAAGCATATATGCCTGGTCTTAGAGCCTCATCTATTTCCCTGAAAATTAAACATACAATAGTTCAGCTAACCAATGCATTTCTGTCACCCCAAGATGGTCCACACCAAAAGGTAACGCTTTTGGAGATTGTAATAGGTACTTCTTTTTATATGTGATATTACCCTCTTACTGTATAAAAATTGGAAGGGGATTGCATAATTACAAATTCAAGTTTTCCAGAAAACTTTTCAGAGGAGAAAATGGGATGGAGAAAGCGACTTATGAACATAGGATCTACACCAACCTCGCCCCTTTTCCATCTTAACTAAGGGCCAGCAGGAATTGATGTAACAAAGTAATTTGGATTGTATTATTTCTAACAAATACAATTGATCCGCTATTATTGTCACAATATAATATAATTATGGCTCGTTTGGGACTGTTTCTTTAGGAAACACTTCTACTTATAAGCGTTTCTACCAAAAACGCTTTTATTATAAAGACATTGAAATTTTCATAAGAAATCGAAGTGCTTCTTGGAAAAGCACTTGGGAGTGCTTCCTGAAGAAGCGCTTTTATGGCCCATAGAAACGCTTCTAAACTTTTCTGCCAAACGCTGTCAGAAGCGCTTTTGGTTGTCAGAAAGCGCTTTTAACTGTTCCAAAAGCACTCCCAAACGAGCCCTTAATCTGTTATGTCTATCAAGCTCACTAGGAAACTCATGAACATCATAACAACAAACAGTCTAAGGTACCAGAAATTACCTTTCTGTTTTACGAGGGCCATGTCCTGAATAAATTCATACGTAATTGGATAAAAATTGGGAACAGTGCGGACCAAAGACATCTTTTTGATGCCTTATCTGCAAAATAGATATGATAAAACGTGGTGAGAAAGATTGTAAGCAAATAATGTATCAATTATCTTACGAACAGGTTTTCTAAATGCAATGATTTTCTTTAACATGAAAGCTGATCTGGTGAGCCAAAAGGTGCCCATGCACTAAGCAGCAACCCTTCATTAAATTTTAAAAGAAGGCTTAAATAACTCCCATTCCCGAGAAGAACCCAGAAGAATTTTATTATTGGGTTTAGAGTTCAGAATACGAGTAAAAAAAATTGACCAAAATAACAACATGGTAGAGAGGAAGCTCCCCACATATATCAAATATGCAGTATATGAAGATCCCATCATTTCATATTTCCTTTGTTGTCAAGAACTTAAATAATTTAACTAGAGACGCATCATATATAATGTCATGTCTTGCTGCTTTCATATCAATTCTAGTATTCCTTTCATTTGGGGTCTAATGAGGCTGGTTCTCAACAGCATTTTTACAAAGGACAATTTATATCCATAGTTAACTGTGTCCAGGACCTTCCCCAGGAAAGTCAGATTAGGAATACATATAAATATATACATTCATATATTATACATATCATGCTGAAACTTGGTTGTTTAAGGAGGTGAAATAGTTGGGGGCCTTTGGTCCTGCAGTAAAAAAGGTAGGCAGTACGGACTTATGACACAGAAAATTAAAATATAAGACACTGGTTATAATGGAAGATACCCAGAATCTAAGATAATAATGATATTTTTATTGAGGCATATGAAATGTCACCTACCTCTTCATAAATTCTTCGGAGACAACCTGCACATTTGACTCCCTCTTCCACTTCCCATATTAAAAGAAACCTTTCCTGAGGACTGCATTAGCATCCACTCTCTCCAGACAATGAAGAAGAACACCAACAGAAGCTTGAAGTATGGCAATGCACCGTTCATATTCACTAGAATTACGGAAAAAAAAAATTGAAATCATATGTGGAGAAAACTGAAAAATGAAAAATAACTTCAGAGATTCATAAGCGTCTGAAGCCTCTTCAATAATCAATTTTGCATAAACTGATTATGAAAAGATTAAAGCTCCTCTTCTTCATATTCATACCATATCTCTACCTTTTTACTGTTATGTTTTCAATTTTGGCCCAATTAATAGTCCAAGTGCACATTACACAAATTTTTTCTTTCTTTTTTTTCGGTTGAAACACCTTACAAATACTTTATGAGGATTTTCATACAAAAAGACTTACGTCTTGTGATGCTTCAGAACAATATGCAACAAGCGACAGCAAGCAGCAAATAGGTCGATTGAGTATTGCCTATCTACGCCAGAGAAATGTTTACTTGCTACTACTGAATTAGAGATTTGGTTATTTGGAACTGTTGACGAATCATCAGGAACAAGAGCTTCAGAAAGTTTTAAAAAATGGGAGTCTCGAAAAAATGCTGACGGTATACGTGAAGATTGTGCTATGTGACAGGCCTCCATTTGGTAAAGAGCATGCTTGCCAGAAATTCTTGCCAGTACGTCAACACACAAGAATGACCGTTCCTGGATCTGGATCTGTATCCCCTTTATTCCAGATCGATCTCTCATAAAATATGACTGGACTCTGCAAGTTCAGAATAACATTGAACAAGCTAGAAATGAAGCTCTGAATGTGTCTTTGAACCACATTCAAGTGTTTGCGCCTAAGAAGCACGGACACGGATACGGATACGGAAATACGATACGACACGACACGGGGATACGACAAATTTCTAAAAATTAGGATACGATACGTCGTGGATACGGCAATTTAAATAATATATAATAATTTAAAAATAACAATATATATAATTTATAACATATTTTAAATAACATAAAAATGATAATATTATTACTTTTGATATTATTACTTTTAACATACTTCCACTTGTCTTGGTTATAATATTATTACTTTTAATAAGACAAACAAAACAAAATCCTTTTGTCAAAATGATAAGATCAGCCATCACGTGGGGTGTGGGTGAAACTATGAATATTAAACAAACAAAATCCTTTGACTGAAAAAAAAAAACAAAAACAAAAACAAAATCCCTCTGTCAAAAGAACAGAGAAGCACGCGTGAGAAAACAAAATGAAAATGGAGAAGAGAACCCGACGCCGCCGACAATGAAGAATGAAGAAGAAGAAATTGATGAGTAGGGGCGCCGCTGGATGAAGAAGAAAAAGGAAGATCTGGGCTTCTTAAGGACGAAGAAAAAGAATTGATGAGTGGGGGCACTGCTGGATGAAGAAGAAGAAGGAAGATCTGAAAGAAGTGGAGACGTTTCCTGATACGCGTATCCTAAACATCTGATACGCGTATCTGTAATGTCAGATACGAGTATCTTTTTGCCTTTGACCGTATCCGTTTACTCGGATACGTATCCATCGCGTATCCGCACGTATTCACAGCGTATCGTATCCCCTAGCGTATCGGATACGGGATACGCACCTCAACCAGCGTATCCGTGCTTCTTTTGCGCCCTGAAAGGCAAATAAACGGTCAGAAAAGCAAGTTCCAACAAACTTCAATCATATGCACTTGAATCCATGTAATAGCTGAAGTGGATCATAGTACTTTATAAGACGAGTAGGATGACATCGATAAAGATGTGAAAACATTCTCTAGAAACGTGCAGTATCCATGCAGTGGCTGAACCTTTTGAGAGAAGAATCTTCCTATTGCACAAAAGAAAAAAGTTTCTAAATGCTGGTGAAGTTTTCAAAACTAACAAGGTTTAAAGTGAGCAGAAAATTCGGAATACAAATGAGCATAGCTACCAAACAAAATCCCAAGCAGCATGCAAGAGACCCCAATATGTCCATGATTGTTATTTTTTGAATATGTACTAATAGCTGAGAGAATATACATTAGAGCACGGTAATCCTAACTGTGTGACTTAGATGGATAACTTTTATGAAATATATATAGCTTCTCTAAATTTTGATTTTTTAGTTTATACATAGTTCATGGCCATTTTGCTCCAGGACAAGACCAATGTCTTCCAATCTAGGTTCCAAAATAGTCCAACATTTTCCTGCAAGGTTTATGTTTATATCTACTATGTCTTCAAAATTAGTAAGAAACTTATTTTCTTTTTTGTATTACATATTATCACTTGAAAGTACAATGTTCTTAAATAACATTAATAATGTGCATGCAAAAGAAAAGAGATTTAGTAATAGCAGAAGAACACCTGGAACTGAAATATATGTTAGAATTCAGTTACAACTGCAAGGAACAACAATCACTATAGATAACATCAATGCAGTAGAACCATTTCATCCAAAATTATCAAAATATTACCTGAAACACGTTCTAGAATCAAATCCAAGCAATCAATGCTCCATCTACGCTTCCAGTGTGTACGTCATAACTCATGGTGCACCCTTCCTGCACACCAACTAGTGCTCTCTCTATAGCTTGTACAGCAGATAAAAGATGCAAGTCTGATGGTTTCTTTATAAACACTGTGAACGATGACCTCAAACTAGCTTTAAGTTCATCCAATAAGTATGGCCAGCCAGACAGAGATGCTTCACAAAATTCCATAGGAGAATGGAGCATTTTGGTGCTTGAGGGTGGCTCGTTTCCCTTGTAAAGTTTTGTATTTTCCTAAGCCCTTAATTGTAGCTGAACCATCTTGTCGTACAAAGTTCTGGATAAGGTAGGATTAGTCAGAGGAAAATCATTTGCTACTTCTTCCAAATACTTCAGAACATCATCAAAACACACAAAATAAAAAAAACATGGCACATGATTCATGTCCGTTGATTCCAATAACAAGACTTGTTGATGTCTAAGCCCTTTGAGCTGAATGCCTTGGAGCAGAAGTTACTCTGTCAGTCTATGTTACAGTCTATGAACTTTAGTTTCTTTTAATTTTTCTTTTCTGCCTTAATGTAATTTGAGCCTTTGGATCATAGTCCAAGTGATCTCTTAGCTAGTCTAGGATCTAAGCATTAGATTATGACAAATGGATTCATCTCATAGGATGCTAGAATCAAAGGCTAGGATTGAATAAGCTTTGTAAATCTGTTAGAGAATTAGATTCTCTCTCACACACACTTACATACATGTAGAGTGTAATACAAGAGAAATCGATCCAAGTAATCAGAGTAGCAACGTTCTCTCTCTCACATTTTCTCTGTGATTTTTCTCCTCTTCCCAAACCACCTTACAAAAACTGCAAAATACAATGAACTCTAACATGGCCTCAGAGCCAGGTTTGATCATTTGAGCTGGGAGTAAATCTGTGAACAAGGAGAAGGAATTGATTTGTTGAGCTGTTTCTGAGCTTCTTTCGACTGTGCAGCTGAGTTTCTTGAATCCAATGTCTCACATGGCAGGATCTAGCACCGCTGAGCTTCGCACACCAGTGTTCAATGGAGAAAACTATGAATTCTGGAGCATTCGGATGAAAACAATATTGAAATCTCATGGACTATGGGATCTGGTTGAACATGGCTGCAATGATCCAGATTCAAAGAAGGAAAAAGAGATAGAAGAGATTAAGGATGCTGAGAAGTCCACAATGGCTCAGCTTCTGATGAAGGATGCTCGTGCACTTGGATTAATCCAAAGTGCTGTCTCAGATCAACTCTTCCCCAGAATTGTGAATGAAGAGACCTCAAAGGGAGCTTGGGACATTCTGAAGCTGGAATTCAGAGGAGATAAACAAGTACGAAATGTAAAACTGCAAGGATTGCGTAGAGAGTTTGAATATACTCGCATGAAAGACAGTGAATCTCTATCTGTGTATCTTGCTAGATTGTTTGATATCTTGAATCACATGAAAAGTTATGGAGAGGAATTATCCAGGGAGAGGGTTGTGCAGAAACTGCTGTTTAGTCTGCCTAAATCCTATGATCCTATTTGTTCTGTTATTGAACATTCTAAGGATCTAGAAATTTTGGAAGTGCAAGAGGTGGTTGCCTCCTTGAAGAGCTTTGAGCTCAGATTGGATCGCCATACTGAAAACTCTACAGAAAGGGCCTTTGCTAGTCTGAATATTGAGGAGAAGAATCCAAAGAGTGGCAGTTTTTCTGGAGACCAAAAATCTCAGAAAAACTGGAAAACAAGTGATGGTAACAAAATAGCCTGTAAACATTGTGATAAGCTGCATTATGGCAAGTGCTGGTTTGAAGGCAAGCCTAAATGCCATGGATGTGGAAAATTTGGGCATATGATCCGAGAGTGCAATGGAAATAAAAATGCACATAAGGTGAACTATGCAAATCAGGTGGAGGAAACAGGTACTTTGTTCTACATGTGCAATGCTGCAACAGATGTGAAAAAGAATCACTCATGGTATATTGATAGTGGTTGTAGTAACCACATGACAGGAAATGAGGGGCTCTTAGTGGATATTCAAAGGAATTTGAATTCTAAAGTCAAGATGGGAACTGGAGAGGTAGTTCCAGTGGCAAGAAAAGGAACTCTGGTGATCAAAACCAAGCTGGGAAAGAAGCACATACAAGAAGTAATGCTTGTACCTGGTCTGGAAGAAAATCTACTTAGTGTTGGGCAAATGATGGAGCATGGTTATTATCTTGTGTTTGGAGGGAATATGGTGAATGTGTATGATGATCAGTCACTAGGAAATCTGATTGTGAGGGTTCAAATGACCAATAACAGATGTTTTCCACTTACAATGATGCCTGCAAGTGAGTTGGCTTTAAGAGCAAGTGTTTCTCACTGCCTGCAGACATGGCATAAAAGGCTAGGACACTTAAATGAGAGAAGTTTGAAACTGCTTGAAAATCAGGGCATGGTTCATGGCCTGCCTCATTTGGAGCAAGTCTCTGTGGTTTGTGAAGGCTGCATGTTAGGAAAGCAGCACAGAGATTCTTTCCCTTTGGAATCTACTTGGAGAGCATCACATCCTTTGGAATTGGTTCACACAGATATCTGTGGACCAATGAAAACAGACTCAATATCAGGAAATAAATACTTCCTGCTATTCACTGATGACTGCACTAGAATGTCATGGGTGTATTTTATTAGAAACAAGTCAAGTGCATTGGAGTGTTTTAGAAAATTCAAAGCCATGACAGAGCTGCAGAGTGGGTATAAGATAAAAGGCTTGAGAAGTGACAGGGGTGGGGAATTTCTGTCAAGTGAATTCAACAGTTTCTGTGCAGAGGTTGGCATTCAAAGGCAATTAACAGTGGCATACTCCCCTCAGCAGAATGGAGTAGCAGAAAGAAAGAATAGGACAGTAGTTGAAATGGCAAAGTCCATGTTGCATGAAAAGAGTATTCCCTATGAATTTTGGGCAGAGGCTGTAAACACTGCAGTTTATCTATTAAATAGATGTCCTACTAAGGCTCTAAACAAAGTAACACCTTTTGAAGCCTACACTGGGAGAAAACCAGGAATTGCTCACTTAAAAATCTTTGGATCACCATGCCATGTGCTAATTCCTTCAGCACTAAGGCACAAACTTGAGGAGAACAGTCACAAATGTATTCTTGTAGGCTATGGCCTGTGTGAAAAAGGTTACAGGATATTTGATCCAAGCTCTAGGAAGGTAATTCTGTCCAGAGATGTGCACTTTGATGAGGATGGTTTATGGAAGTGGGAAAATGAACAAAAGGGAGAAATAACAGTTTCTATGCCTGCAGAAAATCAGAATTGTGAACCAAGTCTAGACTTGGACACACCACTGCAAATGGATGCAGGAACCACAGTGCAAGATGAACCAAGTCAAGACTTGGATGCATCAACTCAAATGGGTGAAAACACTATCCTGCAAGAGGAGAGAATAAGTGGAAGCTCACAAGCCATTGACCACACACCAAAGAAATGGAGAAGTGTAAATGAAATCATGGCTCAGTGCAACATTTGCATTGTTGAACCTGAAAGCTTTGAAGATGCAAACCTTGATGAGTCATGGAGAAATGCAATGAAGGCTGAACTGGAGATGATTGAAAAAAATAACACATGGACACTAGTGGACAGACCATTTGGTAAACCAATCATTGGTGTCAAATGGGTCTACAAGACGAAACTTAATCTAGATGGATCTGTGCAGAAGAACAAGGCCAGATTAGTGGCAAAGGGCTACTCACAGAAACCTGGAATAGACTACAATGAAACATTTGCTCCTGTAGCAAGGTTGGACACCATTAGGACCTTGATTGCTCTTGCTGCACAGAAGGAATGGAATTTGTACCAATTGGATGTCAAGTCTGCATTTCTAAATGGAGTGTTAAAAGAAGAAGTTTATGTGGAGCAGCCACAAGGGTTTGTTAAAGACAATGAAGAAATCAGGGTGTACAAGCTGAACAAAGCTTTGTATGGACTAAAACAGGCTCCAAGAGCCTGGTATGATGAGATAGATTCATATTTCAACAGGGCAGGATTCAAGAAAAGTCCTAGTGAGGCAACACTTTATGTCAAAACAAGTGACACTTCAGGTATTCTTATTGTTTCACTTTATGTGGATGATATTGTTTATACTGGAAGTTGTGTGAAATTGCTTGAAGAATTCAAAAATGACATGATGAAGCACTATGAGATGACTGATCTCGGCCTGCTCTATCATTTCCTTGGCATGGGAGTTGTGCAGACCAATAAGCACACATTTCTTCATCAGAAGAAATATGCAATGAAAGTAATTGAAAAGTTTGGTCTAAAGGACTGCAAATCTGTGGTGACTCCACTAGTTGCAAGTGAGAGGCTGTGCAAGGAAGATGGGAGTGAGGCAGCAAATGAGAATGAGTATAGACAGATTGTTGGTAGTCTGCTCTACTTGACAGCTACAAGACCAGACATTATGTTTGCTTCTAGCTTGCTTGCTAGGTTCATGCATAATCCTACTAGAAAACACATGGGAACAGCCAAGAAGGTATTGAGATACATCCAAGGCACACTGGATTTTGGAATTGAGTTCATAAAAGGGAAGTCAGCCACTTTGATAGGGTATTGTGACAGTGACTGGGCAGGAAGTGAAGATGATAGAAGAAGCACCTCAGGCTATGCATTTACACTAGGATCAGGTATGTTCTCATGGGCATCCATTAAGCAAAATACAGTAGCTTTGTCTACTGCAGAGGCAGAATATGTCAGTGCTGCTGAAGCAACATCACAGGCTAAGTGGCTAAGGTTTGTTCTTGAAGACTTTGGTGAGGAGCAAGTGGAAGGTACACCAATCTTGTGTGATAACACCTCTGCCATAGCAATGGCTAAGAATCCAGTTTTCCACCAGAAAACCAGACATATCAGTCGAAAGTTTCACTTCATTCGTGAAGCTATTCAAGCAAAGGAGATTGAACTAATCTACTGCAAAACAGAAGATCAGATTGCTGACATCCTAACCAAGGCCTTGTCCAAGGATCGCTTTGTGTATCTAAGAGACTTACTTGGTGTGAAATCAGCTAAAGGGTTAGAAGGGAGTGTTGATGTCTAAGCCCTTTGAGCTGAATGCCTTGCAGCTGAATGCCTTGGAGCAGAAGTTACTCTGTCAGTCTATGTTACAGTCTATGAACTTTAGTTTCTTTTAATTTTTCTTTTCTGCCTTAATGTAATTTGAGCCTTTGGATCATAGTCCAAGTGATCTCTTAGCTAGTCTAGGATCTAAGCATTAGATTATGACAAATGGATTCATCTCATATAGGATGCTAGAATCAAAGGCTAGGATTGAATAAGCTTTGTAAATCTGTTAGAGAATTAGATTCTCTCTCACACACACTTACATACATGTAGAGTGTAATACAAGAGAAATCGATCCAAGTAATCAGAGTAGCAACGTTCTCTCTCTCACATTTTCTCTGTGATTTTTCTCCTCTTCCCAAACCACCTTACAAAAACTGCAAAATACAATGAACTCTAACAAGACTTGTGTAATGCCAGTAAAAGTATGCACCGAGCTTGAAGACCGGGGAGGACAATTCATATGCAGACTTAGCCTCAAAATAGCTGAAGATGCAATTAACAACTGCCTGAGCAAAAATGCTGAGTCAGGGTAATCACCATTTAGCAGGAGTCTCAATAAAGGCTTATCCAAAGACTGCAATTCAAATGAATCAACATCATTCAGTGCACTGGCAGTGCAATTTGCACCTTCCAAGTTAAACCTTATGAACACTACCAGACCCAGAGTAATCATGGATGTCAGATGATGCTGAGTATGTCATTGCAGCACCAGATTCATCATGAAGTTCACCACGTGCAATATCAATCTCAACACCAGCGCCTTTGGGTAAAATTTCCTCCACACCCAACAAATCTACATTGAAGTCTGACTTTTGAAAATTTTGAGCATCACATAAAGTTCTGGACTGTTGATTACTGTCAAAAACCAACATTGGTAAGAGCAGACTTCAAAATTCTGCAAAAACATCTATACAGAGGTAAAGTTCAGAGATGGGTTCAAGTTTCTGCGTTGATGAGTTTACTTTATGATCACTACTTCTCGAATCTGTATGGTTCACAAGACATGCTAGGCCCCATAAAAACCCACTAATGCAAGAAATTAAGAATGAGAACTTGTTCAAATTTAAACCATCAACACCAATCTCCACTTTTCCATTACAAAGGGCATCCTTCAAATTTACCAGTAAGCTTTACATCTGTTCCTTCAAACTCTTAGCAATAATGGTTACACTTTTCCAAGCTTCAATATAGTTGGAAGAATCCAAGCACGGATCAAATTCACTTAAACTACTATGTTCATGAACAAGTCCAGCATTCAGTTCAGCAACTTTAGAGAATTGAACAGCACGATTAGATTGATATTTACTTAATGTCAGAAACACATAAAATGTGTGATCCATCAAGGACAAGATCATATCACTAACTGGACGGCAAGTATCTTTTGACAATGACTCTTCAAGCCCAACGACCGCATTCACTGACTTGTAAAGCCATAAAATAGGAAATGAATCCTCAAAGAACATTAAATTATGTGAGGTACTAGCCGCTGTCTTCTCCTCACAAGCCAGAATTATATATTTCAAGGCTGTCCGACAAGACACAAACAATCTGAAGAGCTCGTGATAGTGATGCGAGTACAATGCATTCTGATAATCTAATAAGCCGCTAAAAAGAAGCCTGAAAAACGTAGAATGGGTAATATTAATAAGTTTGGCTTATTATCACAAAACGTCCCTAAGGTTTACGAAACTATCAGATTGCATCCTTAATGTTTTTTTGTGTCACTTATGGTCCTCAAGGTTTGTATGTGCAATCACAAATGGTCCCTGACGTTAGGTTCTGTCAAAAACTCTGTTAGTTTGCTGACGTGGCATACATATATATCACAAAACATCCCTGATGTTTACACACTTATCACAAATGGTCCTTACGAATTTATTTTTTTTTTAAATTTAAAATTCATAAAGTTTTGGTTTTCTTTTTAAAATTATTTATAAATGAAAAAACAATTTATAGAAGGATTTTAATCTTGAGGACCATTTATGAACCCTAAACCTTTAGTTTTTTTTTTTTTCATTTTTAAATTTTATGAATTTTAAATTATTTTTTAAAAACTTCATTACTTTGTTGATGTGGCATATATATGAAGCCTACATCTACAATAATATAGTGTCACATGTATTTAAAATTTAATATATATTTTAAAATAATTATAATTCATAAAATTTTAAAAAGAAAACAAAAATTTTATGAATTTTAAATTTAAAAAATTAAAAAATTTCGTAAGGACCATTTGTGATAGGTGTGGGAACCTCAAGGATGTTTTGTGATATACATATATGCCACGTCAGCAAACTAACGGAGTTTTTGACGGAACCTAACGGCAGGGACCATTTGTGATCATGCATGCTAACTTTGAGGACCACGAATGACAAAAAAAAACATTAAAGATGCAATCTGATAGTTTCGCAAACCTTAGGGACGTTTTGTGATAATAAGCCTAATAAGTTTTTTAAACGTTAGGGACGTTTTGTGATATTAAGCCTAATTTATAATTGACAATCATGGAGCATCAAATTACATACGAATATGCAATAGCATGGTAAGTTACTTCTGGCGCTTTGTGTAATTGACAACCAGGGAGCATCAAATTATATATCAATGTCCACTTGTATTTTAAGTAAGTTGTAGCATTACAAATATTCAATGTGATTTTTTTAATTATAAATATTTCCTTTGTGTATGTATTGTAGATATATATAAATTGAAATAAATATAATTATATTAAAAGTAAATAAAAATTTTGAAATATATAAATATATATTAAAAATATGTAATACTCTAATTTACAAAGAAAAGGATCCCTATTATAACGATGAGGTAAGCATGCACCTAAAACATGTAACATTGGATACTTATCCTTGTAAACCCAACGGTTTACATTATTACGGACTCTAGTTATACTATATTGGACATAGTTGTTCCCAAACCCTTTAAAACATATCCTTATTCTTGTAGGATACAATGTTTGGGTTTGTATTTATGAAACTTTGCATATTCTTAATATTTGTAACGAAAGGGACCTGTAGTACAATGTGAAGGTTATGGTCGACCTTGGAGGAGTAAAAGTGGGACATTGTGCTTGTACACAGAAGATTTTTATAAAGGTAAGGACTCCTGGTTATGCTATTATGGACATAGAGGTTCCATAAAATTATAAACTCTATCCTTAATCTTGTAATTCCATAATTTACAAAGAATTGAACACCTAGTATAATGCTAAGGTAAGAGAGGACCTTATAGACATAGAGGTTCCATGAAAGTATAAATGATATCCTTAAGCTTGTAACATACTAGTTTACAAACAAAAACCCCTACTACAATCTTAAGGTAAGACTGGACCTTGGTATAGCAAAAGTGGGTCCTTATAATTGTAAACACAGGGGGTTTACAACATTTAGGACTGTAGTTATGGACATCGAGTTTCCATTGCGTTATAAATCCTATCCTTAAACTTGTAATACCATAAGTTATAAGCAAATGACCATCAGTACAATATTAAGGTAAGATTGAACCTGTGAGGAGTAAATTGGGTCATTATTATTGTAAACACAAGGGAAATTAAAGATTCGTATTATACTAAAATGGACATAGTCATTCCATCCTTAGTCTCGTAATACCGTAAATTACAACAAGAAGGAACCCTTGTATAAGAATAGGGTAAGCGTGGACCTAGATGGAATAAAATTAGTCCTTACCCTTGTAAACATAAAGGGTTTACAACATTTAAGACTTCTGTTATATTGTTATGGACATAGGTGTTCCATAAATTTATAAAAGGGATCTTTAATCCCGTAATAGCGTAATTTACAAAGGAAATGACCCCCAATACAATGTTAAGGTAAGAATGAACCTTGGAGAAGTAAATTGAGTCATTATCCTTGTAAAAAGGATGGTATTATTCTAAATGGACATACTCGTTCCATTACATTGTAAAAGTCATCATTAATCTCGTAATACGGTAATTTACAACAACAAGGAACTCCTGTATAAGAATAAGGTAAGCATGGTCCTTGGTGGAATAAAATTGGTCCTTACCCTCATAAACACATGGGGTTTACAATATATAGGACTTCCGTTATATTGTTATGGACATAGGGGTTCCATAAATTTATAAAAGGGATCATTAATCCTGTAACAACTTAATTTACAAAGGAAATGACCCCCAATACAATGTTAAGGTAAGAATGAACCTTGGAGGCATAAATTGTGTCATTGTCCTTGAAAAAAAGGTGGTGATTACAACATTAAGGATTCGTATTATACTAAAATGGACATACTTGGTCCATTACATTGTAAAAGTCATCTTTAATCTCGTAATACCGTAATTTACAACAATAAGGAACTCTTGTATAAGAATAGGGTAAGCGTGGATCTTGGTGGAATAAAATTGGTCCTTACCCTTGTAAACACGAAGGGTTTATAACATACAGGACTTCTGTTATATTGTTATGGACATAGGGGTTCCATAAATTTATAATAGGGATTCTTAATCCTGTAATAGCGTAATTTACCCAAAACATTGGTAAATCCGCTAAACACCAAAACATTGGAATCACCGTCATAACTTGCAATACAAACAGAACCAAGACTAGCAGCACAAAATAAAGTTAACATATTAACTTCATCAATTGTTCGTACATATGGTTACCAGAAAAAGTTAACATATTAACTTCACCAATTTAAATTTTCACACCCTCTGTTACATTTTTACATCCTGTGTTAGTCTTAATCTATGATATGGATACCATAAAAAGGACACCAAATAAGACATTCAACCTAGATGTTAAAAAAAAAGTTTCCTACCTAACCATAGTCACAATCCTTTGAAAACCACTTTACAAAAAAAATTAAAAAATTAAAAAAAGTTCTCGTATTATACCATGGTGACCTTCCTTCCAAAAATATAGGGTATGCACCAAAACCAATAGCATCACATCATTAGATCTATGCTCACAAAAATATATATTGGTCAATTACGAGGTATACCTGTACGTGTTTCTGGTATAGTAACTTCTGACTTTTTTTGTTTCCAAATATAAACCTTCTTTTTTCTAATAGTGACATCCGCCACATCCTTTTTTTAAACCTCAATATTACCAATCTTCTTCCCCTTCGCCGTAAAATCATATGCATTTTCCATCACTTTCAATGCTTCACTTATCACATACGCAATTGATTTTTTTTATTTTGCAGCAACTCAATAGCAAGTCACATCCGTACATTAGAGTCGTACTGCAACCAACAACAACAAAATATCAGCATTTCATTACGTATAAAACATTTTTACCATAAAATCGCACATGCGCAATTCATACCTGTTCATGCTACAATTAACCATAATATTGCATGTAACAAAAATGCCACAATCCACACCATTAGGTTGGACGGGATTAGCATCCAATGGGGACACAACAGAAAAGAAGGAGAACGTCCACCCCGTCTCAAATACCGACAAGCTGTCATCATGAAAAACGGAGTCTAGGTACAACAACTGTTGCATGAACAACAACACAATCGACATAAGTAACATCGAGCAAAAAAACTACGTATAAGTGCATTGAACAAAAGCTTCTCCACCTAAAGTAAGTTGGTAATCGTTCTCGCGTTTCTTATTATAACGCGCATTAGGTAAACTGTTCCAAATTTATGCTTTCTTACGGAAAGTGTCACAAACCAAAAGATACTAGTGACCAATTATATTATCGTGCATCAGAATATATATCTGCAAAAAAGTGGTATATTCATTATCACTGATAATTCACATAATTGGAGCTTGCATACGAAACCCACCTGCATGCACTTCTTCAATCGCCCATCAAATCTTACGAGACGATAAAGCTTGTGTGTCCTAGCACACGACGTCATACAATCACCTGGACGTACCAACTTGGTGCCTTCCTGCATTTTATGCACATCATCTTTAACCAAAAAATATCATTCATTAATCTTATCCATTTACTTACCGACCGAAAATACGTAGATATGAACTACTTTTTAAATTCATAGTCCTTACATCATCAAAGAGAGGCGACAAGGGGCAAGGCTTCCGAAATGGTAACGATTTATAGCTACATCACCAGTTGTCAAAGAGTAGTTTTATACGAAACAGAAAAACTAAGTCTTCTAATCAATTTTTCTTAAGTCATTATGACAACATGACACATATAATAATTATTTTCACAAATTTGGTTTAGGGTATACCTCCAAGGTTTTGGAACCAATGAATTGCAATAAAATGCAAAACTTATTAGATCTATATCATCTTTAGAAATATTATTGGTCATCCGAAATAGACTGACATTCAATCTCTTCATAATCAGCTCGTAAGCAATTGCCTGGTTTTTTCATTTGCTTTAACTTTCAACGCATTGAAGTCTTCATAAAGAGTTATCTTGTGGGGACTGGACTTTTTATCTGCTGTTGCATGAGTCACTATCAGATCCCTTGTTGAAGTAGAACCGTAATTCTCTATGAACAAACTTCTTACGTCATTGTGAGCCATTTTATCCTAGTACCCATAAATCATTACAAAATAGCATTTACAAATCAATCTAACTGAAACAAAAATATATTTGATGATACAATGAGTCTACATAAAATAGGGACATCTAACTTTGTTATTACATCGGGAGACAACCAAATAAAAATACAACGTAATCCATAGTACAATGATTTCTGCAAATCAAATATTCGATGATTGTCATCATCCAAACATTACGTACAAGTGAAATTATTAAAACAAATACAAGCAACTACAACCAATACTCATCATACCTCATTATGAGGTTGTTTTGCATGTTTTCTCTCATGGATGACTTCAACAGAGGAGCCAAAGTTTTATCAAGATTTGCAAATCCTTTGACATTGTCACCTTGTTCATTGGGAGTTCCGTCTTGTTTGTCTTGCCTACTTTTTGGAGGTTTTAGTATTTCCAGGGTCTAGTTGTCCCCCATCACACCCCATATCAAACATGTTATCATCTTCCTTATTCAGTTTAACTTCGTGTTGATAAGGGCATGGAGTGCGCAATGTTCTATCTTTCTCTTCATTTGTTGATGCCAACTAATAAATAACGTTGGAGAGTGATTTGTTCATACGAGCAATAGTGGCCAACAAAGTTGTCACATCCATTTTTATTGAACTTAACTCTTTAGTAAAGTGAGTCATTGTTTTTGCATAATTTCTGAGATCTCTAGATTCAACATTGATAACAACTACCTTATCACTTTCAACCCCCCTTTTTTTTTTTTTTCACTTCTTCATTTTTGAGGTCTCTACTTTCTCCCACATAGCGAGTGGTAGCATAGACCTATCCACAAGTAGGGTATCATGAGCTATAGCATCAAGGTAAAACAATTGAAGGAATAACAAGCAACCAGCGATGTGTTCTCCTTAAATGACCTGATATTATCTAATAAAAATTTTAATGAATAACTTGCCCAGTTTTTCCTTGCTATTGCCTTGCTATCTCTTAACGGAAGCAGATATTTTAGATTCACATACATGGAAGTGGTTGAATATAACAAGGTGCATAGAGCAAACATGGCAAAACCAACTTTGAAAAAAACACTTGCTTCTTCTGTCCCCATCATCATCTGCTTCAACTCATTATTCTTAAAAGCTTCATCCCAACCAAAAGAGAATTTCGCATATTTACAATGTGTTGCTCATTCATGGATCCCGTGAAGTCAACTTCCTCTCCTCCACACTTAACACCATTATGCACACGAAGTCATCCAAGGATATCTAAGTGTTTTCCCATGTAGCACGATTGATGATTCAGAAGGATTCAATTTATCAACCAAAAAACGACACATTGAATGAGATAGTTTTCCGCACTTCATTTCCAACAACGAAACAAATCTCATTTCTTCAATGGCTACTTTTTTCTCATCACTTAAAACATTTATAGTGTCATTTACATCCTTCGGACTACATCGTGTGGCTATCTTCAAACAACTCTTGTTCTAGGTGTTCGTTAAAGGTTTTTTAGGTTCATACTCTGCTTTCTGAATAGCATCCAACTGTTGCCACATATAAATGGTTTCCTTCTTAGTCTAAGGAAGAAAATAATAAAATTCAATCAATTCATTATAAGTTGTGAGCTGTAACGTCTCTGTTTAAATGTATTGTTGCCAATTTATCACCTTAGTATCCACCTTTCTCCACTATTTTTTATTGCTTCATTTCATCGCCCTTTATTTTCCTATTTAAAACATTCACATTTAGTTAGTCCTATAAAAAAAAGTACTTAATATACTGGAAGAGACGTTTAACACTTACAGATTGTTAAAATAACCAGTCTTGCGACCAATCACCGTCTTTGACTCGTCTTTTGTTGTTTTTGGATTTTTGCCCTTATTATGCCCATCACTGTTCTTTCTCACTATTTTATAATTCCAATTAATGATGAGCCTGCATTAAACAAGAAAAACATTTTATCATATAAAATAAACTCAATAAAAAATAAGGCTTTTTATCACAAAACGTCCCTGACGTTTGCGAAATTATCAGATTGCATCCTTAAGATTTTTTTGTATCACTCATGGTCCCTAACGTTATTATGGGTGCTCTTAAATAGTCCTTCCGTTAAAAAAAACTGTTAAGTCCCTATTTTATGAGGGATATAATCGTCAAATCAATCCCTTTTGACCTCTTCAATGCCTTAAACCCATTTGCCACCAATTTAGAACCATGTCCCTCCATTTTTTGTTGGAATTGGCGGGCAACTAAAGCTGCAATTCATTTTCACATGGAATTGGCGGGCAACTAAAGCATTGAAAATGGAAAGGAACAAATTGGACTATAAACAACACACGTTGAACAAATTGAATAAACTAAAATATCAACCACTATGAATAAATTGAACCAACTGCATACATCAAAAACCACTTCCATATATAAAAAATCACATTCAATTACATCATCAACCACATTCAGTTCCATTAGATTAACCCCTACATGACTTCTATCAAAAATCACTTCCATACATACAAAAATCCTAGACCACTTCCATCAAAAACCACTTTCAGTTCCATCACTTTAACCCCTAGAAAGCTTCCATAAAAAAACAATATCATACATCAAAAACCTTAGACCACTTCCAATTACAGTTCCATAAAACAACATCTCAAACTCTCCATGGCCTTCCTTTCTTTGCTGGAGACTTTAATTTCCTTCTTTGGATAGTTTGTGATGTTGAGGCTTGCTGGGATGAAGAATTGTGTGCAGTAGGAGGTTGTGATGCCACTTGAGGTGCTGGAGAGGGTTGTGAAAACCTGACAACTGCTAGAGAAGGTTGTGAAATACTTGTTCCCGTTGGAGCATTAGAGTTTGACCTTGATTGCTGCATTTTCCTCCCTCCTCTTGCCACCTAGACAACAATTAAAGTCAAGCTATAATACAATAATTAGAACCATTTTAATCACAATACAACGATTTTGTAAAACCTTAAGTTTTGGTTTCCTTTGTCTAGGTTTAGGGACCACTTGGGCACTTGGAGGCTGCAAAGCATATGAAGAATTTTAGTAATTAATCAATAAGCAAATGAATAATATAATTCCTTGAAGTAAGAATATAATATACCTGTTGACTTGTTGATTTGCCACATGTTTTTTTATTATGGCCAGCTTGGCCACATTTGCTGCAACTAAATTTGACATGAACCCACTTAGATAGTTTGTTTCCTTTGGTTGCAGCAAGTGGATCACCTTGCTCCCTAGCCCTTTTCTTTCTTGGCCTCCCAGTTTGCTTCTTAAATAGAGGAGGCAACAATGGGTGAGGACCAGTGCTTAGCCACTGATCCATACTAGGCATTGGAGAAATAATAGGGTTATAGCACTTAAGATAAGCTTCCCTTTTGTAGCACTCATCTACATATGAGTAAGGGTCATGCTTCCTTCTAAGAATGCAACTGATCGCATGTGGACATGGGAGCCCACAAAGATCCCATCTCTTACATGAGCATGTTTTTATTGCAAGATCCACCGCAAATTGCCCCCCATGCATATTTGTGACTTGATACTTCATATCCCCAGACAAAGTAGGAATACAATAACCAGCCTCAAGCTTGTTCTTCTCCATAATTTGTTCAATCCTTGGACCAACATGCCTTTTCCACTTCCAAGCTGCAACCCTCCTATTTGCCATCCTCACCATGAGATTTGTCCTTATACCCTCAAGCATTGACAGAATTGGCTTGTCCCTTGCCTTTAATATTGAAGAATTGAAAGCCTCACAAAGATTATTCAGCAAAATATCACACTTATACTGAGTTCTAAAGTGTGATCTACTCCAATGAACTGCAGACTTTGGGTGCAACCACTTCCAAGCAACTTCACTCTCTTGCTTCATCCTCTCCATATGGCATTGCCACCAAGGAATTGTTGTTGCCCTAGCTGCATCCCACATAATTTGTTTTAATGTCAGGCCACTATGTGAAGTCTTGAAATTGTTGTAAAAATGACGGACACAATGCCTATGTTCTGCATTGGGAAGTAAATCACCAAGGGCAAGTCCTAAACCCTTTTGTTTATCTGAAATGAAAGCATAACCATGTCCATTTTCAATGGCTAAGTCCGCAATCAGATTTCTTATAAACCACTCCCATGTCTCTTTATTCTCTATCTCTACAACAGCGTAAGCAAGCGGGAACATTCCATTGTTCCCATCGATCCCCACTGCTGCCAATAACTGACCAGGATGTGGTCCCTTAATGAAACACCCATCCATACCAATTACGGGCCTACAACCTTGCAAAAATCCAGTCTTGCATGCTTCCAAACAAATATACAGCCTATGAAACCTTCTTTGATCACCATCCATCTCAGTTTTAAGCAAAACTGTGCTTCCTGGATTTGCCCTCTTCAATTCCTCACAGTAATCGTGTAGCTTGTGGAATTGCTCAACAAAACTACCTTTGTTTAACTTCGTTGCCTTCAGCTTAGCTCTATATATTTGTTGCATACTCGGCTCCAAGCCAAAATCTCTCTGAATTGCAGCTGTAAATCCAGGAACTGACCAATCCGGATCAGCCCTTAACTGATTTGCATACCTTTGAGCAAAAAAAGTAGAATTCAGCCAATAATTTCTTTGATCCCTTGAACACTCATGCTCCAAATTCAAGGTTTTGATGACCATTGTTGGTGAGTCATCAATTCTCGAAGCAAATATCACAAAAGGGCAGCCCACCTCACATGCAGCTCTTACTCTTTGTTTGTCATCCTTTTTAAACCATATGTTCTTCCCTACCATGCAAGTATAGTGTTGCACAGCCTCTTTAAATACTGTTTTGTTGGCAAAGTGCATGCCAATATCAAAGGTTGGATTTTTTAGCATAGCTTCTCTCCTCCATTGTCTGAAGTTTGGAACATTTATTTTCCTCCTATTGCTGGTGACTTCACCATTCTCATCACACTCGTCATCACTATCTTGTTTGCTATGAAGATCTTCTGAATTCTGGACATCATCTGAAATCTCCCCTGCATAACCCATTTCTTCAGGCTCTTCTTCAATTGGATTGTCAATGCACTCCTCAAACATTGTATCATCAATCTCCACCTCTTCTGCATCTGTATCTTGCTCATAGTCACTATCTAAGAACTCTGTATCATCTTCTTCGTCACTCTCTTCATTTTCACTAGCATTCCCAGCTCTTTCCCTTTCTTCCTGCATATTAACTTCTCCATTTTTTGTACCATTCCCACCTTGTCCCTCATTTTGCCCTTCATATTCCCCTTTCTGACCTTCAGCTTCTTTGTAGGTGCCACTTGCTGTTTCACTTAGTAAATCCCCATGCTGACCTTGCCATGACAACTCATAAAGTGCCACATCAAATGAAACAACATATAGATGGATAATTTTGTTGTTAGGCCTTTCTGCAACCATCTGCAACACATTTTCATCATTACCTATTAATTTGTAATCCTTATCACGAGGCAACTTGTAGTAAAAACATATGTTCTCCCCTGTATAACCTATTTCTTTTGCAATCCTAACTAGCTCAATCCACGATAATTTATCTCCATCTATATTGTCAAGAAACACAACCTCCCCTCCACAATATTCATCCCCTTTTTCGACAGCTACTTGCATCAGTGTACCTCCATAGTGAATCTCAAGAGTAAGCTTGTCAGGATCTGCCAGAACAAACACTTAATTAATCCTAAGAATTGAAGTCCGTTTTTTTTCCTTTATTACCTATTTCAAAGCTTTTCTATAATAAATACATACACCAACCGCATGAAAACAAACCATATATGACAAACCACAACCACACACTGACAACAGCCAAAGTACCAAAGCAACAAAACAATAAACAAACCCCCATATTTGAATATGACATAAACTAGTCAAATATGGACCACACCCAAAGCATAAAGCCACAAGTTAAAGCATAAAAATCCTCATAAGAACCAAATAGTCAAATACGACTCAAACTAGTCAAATATGAACACTTTGCTTTTTCATTCTTCAAAAGATTCTTACCTTTATACGTTGGAGCCTTTCCTCCTTTTCGATAGGTTTCATTTGCCTCATCCATCTTCTCTCAATCGCTTTTGCAGATGAACTTTACCGCCCAATTTCCCAGAAATAAGGGTAGAAATAGGTCTGATGATGTTGACGACGACCTCGAGGAAACATATTTGAAGCGTGAGAGGGAAAAGGGATCTGACGATTTTATCCCTCATAAATTTGGGGATTTAACGATTTTTTTGACGGAGGGACCATTTAAGAGCACTCATATTAACGTTAGGGACCATGAGTGATAAAAAAAAACCTTAAGGATGCAATCTGATAGTTTCGCAAACGTCAGGGACGTTTTGTGATAAAAAGCCAAAAAATAATAACATGTCAACTCATATGCAAATTGTCAAACTATATCAAACAAACTCAACGGGAAAATAACATTTCAACTCATATGCAATTGCCAAGGGAGATATGAAATTGCAGGACCCTTAGGCATTGCATGTTTGTGCCCTCTACGCATTCCGCGTAATTCTCAGCCATCCAAAACTATTTCAATACTTGTTCTCATGCTATCTACTTACATGGAAATTTTACAATTTTTAATAATATGTGAATGAAATTAAATTCATATTAGGTTACCACCCTTTTTTAAAAAAAATCTTTCAACTCATTCAATAGTTCGAACATCCAAGAATACAACATATTAAACAAAACAAAAAGTAGTCTTATCAAATAAACTCATCGAAAAATAACATGTCTCATATGTCAATTGTCAACCAGGTGATATGAAATTGCATTACCCCTAGGCAATTGCATTTTCGTGCTATAATATATCACCTTCTACATATCCAATATAATACTGAGGCATCACAAATCAGTTTTAATGGTTGTTCTCAGCCTACTGACTTTAATGAAAATTTTACAATTTTTAATAAGTTTACCCACCCACATAAATTAAATTCATATTACGTTTTTAAATTTTAACTTAAAGAGGTGAGGTTAGGGTTTAGCAAAACACAGGTCATATTACGCAATACTAATTTTACAAAAGGTTAGAGTTTATCAAGAGATAAATGAGATTCTTCAATACAACCCTTACAAAACTTCAAACCAAGTGCTTTAAACCTTAAGTAAATAGTTGCCAATCAATGGAGGAATCTTCACCACATAATATATGTCAACTCATATGCAATTGCCAAATCATAGAAACAAATTTCATGAACCCTATAAAATTGAATTTTAGTCAATCATATCGAATAAATTGATTTTTATTGAATCATATATGAAATTGCATTCTTGCCAGTCATATCAAACAAATTCAATTGGGAAGTAATATGCCAACACATATGCCAATTGACAAATAGAAAGCTATGAATTGCATGACCCCTATGCAATTGTATTTTCGTGGTCCAATAAATCATCTTCTATACATCTAACGAAATTCTTATGCATACTATTACAATGCTTGTTCTCTATATAAAAGATTAAATTGCAACGCTACCCAAAATTAACTTATAAATTCTTGAGATTAGTTAGGGCTTAGCAAAGGACGGGATGAGATTAAGGTTTACGCATAAACATAATTAACTTTAAAAGAGGTGAGGTTAGTTAGGGCTTAGCAAGAGATAGGTGAGATTGCTCAATACTAACCTTAGAAAGCTTCAAATCCAGTGACACCCAATGCTTTAAACCTTAGGAAATAACTGACAACCAATGGAGGAGATGGCCATCTTCAGCAGTAGAGTTTTTTTGGGTTTGAAGTTCAAGACTTGATTTTGGGAGCATCACGCAAAAATACCCAAGAAAAAACCTATTACCTTGACCTGTTATAGCAGGTTTTCTTCTATTTTTTTTAACAAATCAATTACCATGTGCACTGCACATACTTCATAAAGGACAAATGGCGCATAGGTGCGCCTGGTGCACTATAGAACGTGCCGCACAAATCAATACTGAAATTCCTTTTTATTTCCAAATAGTGCCACAAGATCCCTTATAATTTCTGCACGCAAACATGTATCAATTTCCAATATTTCCCATATCTAAGTAAAAACAAATATAAATTTTAAAAAAAATCCATTTTTATGCAGGAAATTCATACTTGTAAAAAAATGCTTATTTAAACAAAGCCCACTCACAGAAAGTCCAAGCTAGTATGGCTCGGTGGGGGTCTCGCTTGTTAGCTAGCTGGAGCCTAAGCACCTATTAAAGAAATATCGAGATATGTTAACAATTGTATTTCGAACATGAACTTTAAATTAGAAAGAAAACTCTAATTCTCGGGATTTAAATGCGTAATTTTTTGTTAAGATGGTTTTGATAGGTTCATGGTCTACGGTTTGGTCAACTTCCCATTTTTGGTCAACCTTGGCCCACGGGGCCAACGACTTCTGATTTCCAAACTGAGAGTTCCCAAAGGTCCAACTCAAAACAAGCAACATGTCCCAAGGGTTTGGTCTCCATCGAGCAGTCGAATTACTCTCGATCGCACAATCAGACGATTATTGGTTACTCAACCCTAAACTCCTTGAATTGAAGTATCTGGGACTCCAATTCTTGACCCATGAATTCCTACTCGATTACGGAAAATAACATACTTGGAATTGGAGTCGATCCAACGGTCCGAACATATCAAACCCAGATATCACCTAATAGGCTTAAGTCTATTCGACTGTATACGATAACCAAAATCGAATCCCAGCATACCATTGTTCTCGGGACGACAAGGGGATCAAAGCATAACCGAATGGGACACCACACCATGGCCCACGCGCCGGCAACTCATGGGTAGCTTGAGAAATTTCCGCACGCGTCGGCAGTCTGGGTAGCTTAAGAAATTTCTGGCAAAGGAAATTTCTCAAATCACCCAACAATACCTATACCTACGTGATCAGGGCAACTAGGGGAGCAACTTATATAACTGGGCCGACCTCCAATTTGGTTGGGAAGTGGCTGGAAAACGCTGTCAATGTCTGACAAAACCTAGGTTTCTAATCAAACACTCACGGCTTCAAATGGATCCAAACTAACTATCAAAACGGCTGGAACGCAAAAAATGGATGAAGAAGCATACCTTACTCGTCGAATTCCATTGCCGGAATTGCCGAAAACAACTATGGAAAAACCACTACTTTGTTCCTCATTCCAATCGCTTCACAAATCGAAATTGGGTCTGGAAAATTAGTGGTCATGTAGAGGAGGTGGAGAGGAGTGTTTTGCAAGTTGTGGCTTCGGATTTGGTGGCCGGACGACGCCGGAAACGCCGTAGGAAGCGGCAGTATCAATGAAGAGAGAGAGAGAGGGGAACATATTTTTTTTGAAACCCAACTTTAACAAATTTATGGTTGTGCCATTGCACTTCTGTTTTACCATAAACTTCTTCATTAAAACTCCGATTTGAGCCCACTACATGTCTACGAACTCGTGAGAGCAAGCTCTACGCCATTGGTCGTTTCAATTCCCCAAAGTCCTTTACAAATTTGAAGTGACCAATTTACCCTTACCCTTAAGGATAAAAATGTAATTCCACAGTTAAATTTTTAATTTAATAATTATTTTAGATTGGGATGTTACAATAGGAGCCTCGAAGGCTAGGGTTTTGCAAAGAATATAAACTCTTCTTTGGAAGGAGTTTATTGTTTCCAAAAATTGCAGAGATTGAGTCCATTAGGGATTTGATTGGGATCAAATCTCATAATTTGATGATGATTTCTTCAAATATGGATAATATCTAAATTGGTGATATTATCTTATGAAATAAATATAATATCCCATATTTAAGATATTATCCCTATTTTTAGTATTAATTAGTTGGCCAAATAAATGGGCTCAATTAATTAACCTAGGGAAAATTCTTTTTTTCCAAGGGGCATCTCATAATTGGAGATGAAAATATTTGCTCCCATAAAGAGATGACCAAATTTGGAGCTGAGAGCGTGAGTTAGGTTTTCTTTGAGTATGACACCGGAGAGAAGATAAGAGGAATTGGAAAAGAGAAAGAGCGACAGTGAATTCAGAAGACAAAATTATAGGTTGGTACAATTTTTAAGAGGGGAAGAGGGTTCTCAAGTTTCAAATATGGCATTTTTGGTGGCTAAAAGAAAATTTATGATGTCTGTTTCTAATCAAATTTATATAGGTTATGGATTGCATGTTTACTATTTCATATAGGGTAAATTAGTCAAATGGTCCTCAAACTTATACTCGATTTACATTTTGGTCCCTCAATTAAATTATTTGTTCAAATGGTCCATCAACTCTATATTATTCGCTTCATTGGTCCTACCATTACATTATGTCAATATTTCTGTTAAATATGTGGACAAATTGGTCATTATTTTTCCTAAACTTAGGTTAAATCTAACATAAAATTAGACGGTAGGACCACTGGAGCGAATAATATAGAGTTGATGGACCATTTGAACGAATACTTTAGTTGAGGGATCAAAATGTAATCAGGTATAAGTTTGAGAACCATTTGAATAATTTACCCATTTCATATATGCTTCAAGAATGGACTTATTTCTATATAAAGGATTGTGCTTCTTTTAAATACACGACTAGGCTATTATGTACTTTACCTTCATTTGACTTGTACCACTAAGCCTACCTAAAAAAAAAATTCAGCACTCGGCTGGAGTAGATCCGCATGTGGCCTTAGGTGTCTATGTTTTCATTTTATTTTAAGTCACACATGAAGCATGCTTGCATGAGGTAGGCATGCACTACTTAACCAGGTCAAGTAGCTTGCACATGGTGATCAATCCACACACGTACAACAATTAGGTGAACGTAAGACAAGGTTTTATTTTATGGTCTCAGTTTGCTGATTAATCTTAGAAACTTCAAAAGTTCGGCCCAGTTTTTGCAATTTGCTGATTAGATCACAAGATGTCCAGGGTTCCTCATGTGACTTTGTGAGTGTACTCTTTGTTGTTTGTAAAGGATCACCGTTTAAGCATTTTAGCTCACCAGCCACTTTGGATCCACTGCTCAAAACAAAGAGACATCTTTGCCATAGCATATTTTCAGTTGCTAAACAGGCCACTGACCCAGTTGGCATGTTCTTGTTTAATAAGGTCTAAGTACTACGAAAATTCTACCATGCGCCAGGAGCATGGATGCGCCCAAATTTCAGTCATTAGATCACTTTGAATCTATGGCTCTTAACAAACACTGAAATTGAATCCCACCAACCTGTATAACTGGTGAAGGAAGAAAGAGAAAACACAAACCAAAAAAGCTGGCAGCCAACATGGGCTATTTAAAAAAGACAAAAGGCAATGTTTATATATATATATATATATATATATATATATTATTTATCTTTTGAGTTGATTAAATGTATACGAATAGTAGGCTAGTTTTTTTATTATTTATTAATTTCTCTTTTGGGTTGATGTTTACGTATATGAAAACTTAAAGTAAGAATGTAATTAACTGAAAAAACCAATATAAATTAAAAGAAAATTACAATAAACAGAAATTTTAAATATATTTATATTAAAATAATAATAATAAGGATTAAAAAATTTGTTCCATGTTTTTCTTCCACTAATCTCACTTCTATTATTTCTCTATTATTCCATCGGTAACTAGGATGTAAATGATTTCTATAAATAAAAAAACCAAATATTTTAGTAAAATATAAAAATATTAGGTATGAACAAAATTAGGAAAAATAATAGAATGATTTAAAGTTTCAAAAAGTAGTTAGTAAAACATTAAATTCTTACATGACAAATATTTATTTATTTGTGGTTATGTTAAGTAACTTTGTAAACATCTTGATTACCATTTATAAAATATATATCTAGTTCATTGACAATTTTATGTGCATAAAATACAAAAAAAAAAAAAATACAAATGTTATTTCACCAAATATTTTAAAATCTAATAATATAGATTTTTATAAACTTGTTCTTAGTTTAAAGAATAGTTTATATTTGCATATAATATAAAATATTATTGCTAATAATTTAAAAATCTAAGAGTATAGATTTTTATAAAATTGATTCTTAATTTAAAGTATATTCTTTTTTGGCATATAATATAACATATTATTGCTAAGCAAAAGAACACTATCATACACAAGCATAAGATCATATAAATACTTCTTTGTAAAATCGACCAATTATTAATCGAATTTTTTTTTCTCCATGTTTTCAATGCGATTTCTTTTTAATTTTTTCATTGTGTATTTATAAATATATATATAATAAAAATAATAAATAATAAATAAAAAATATATAAATATGTTATACCTTAATTTACAAAGAAAATGAACCATAGTACAATGTTAAAGTAAAAGTAGACATTGAAGAAGTAAAATTGGGTCCTTAGGCTTGTAAACACAAGAGTTTACATCATTAAGGACTACTATTACACTATCATGGACATATGCATTCCATAAGCTTGTAAATCACATCCTTAAATTTGTACATTACAATCTTTGGTCTTGCATTTAAGAGACTTTGCACCTTTGTTAAAACGTTAAGGTGAATCCTAATCCATAACATTGTAATGCTCATTTACAAAGAAAATAAATTCCCTTATAACATTGAGGTAAATATGGACCTTAGAGAAGTAATTGTGAAACTTAATTCTTGTAAACACTAGGGTTTACAATATTAAGGACCTCTTTTACAATGTTTTGGACCTCCATGTTCCATGAACTTGTAATGTGTATCCATAAACTTGTAATATCTAAATTACAATAGAAAGAATCTCTATTACATGGTTAAGGTAATTGTGGACCTTGGAGTTGTAAAATGGGCAATTTTTCTTGTAAATGCAATGGTTTATAACATTAAGGACTTGTGTTACAGTGCTTTGGACGTAAGCTTTCTATAAACTTGTAATGCAGATCCTTAATCTCGGACATTACAAGATTTGGGTTCTCAATTATGATTTTTCGCACCATGATTACAAGTTTGAGGTTCTTCCTTATCCATAGCGTTGTAATATCTTAATTTACAGTTGAAAGGATCCCTCTTACAATGATAAGGTAAAGGTAGACTTTGGAGAAGTAAATGTGGTCCTTATTCTTGTAAACACAAGGGTTTACAATATTAAGGACCTCTTTTACAATGTTTTGGACCTGCATGTTCCATAAACTTATAAAGTATATCCATAAAATTGTAATATCATAAATTACAATAGAAATGATCTCTATTACAAATTTAAGGTAATGATGGACCTTGGAGATGTAAAATTGGTACTTATTCTTGTAAATGCAATGGTTTATAACATTAAGGACTCGTATTACAGTGCTTTGGATGTAAGCTTTCCATAAACTCGTAATGCAAATCCTTAATCTCATACATTACAAGATTTGGGTTCTCATTTATGATTTTTTGCACCATGATTACAAGTTTGAGGTTCTTCCTTATCCCTAGCATTGTAATATCCTGATTTACAATTGAAAGGATCCCTCTTACAATGATAAGGTAAGGGTAGACTTTAACTTTGTAAATGTGGTCCTTATTCTTGTAAACACAAGGGTTTACAATATTACGGACCTCTTTTACAATGTTTTGGACCTCCATGTTCCATAAACTTGTAACGTGTATCCATAAATTTGTAATATCATAATTTACAAGAAAAAGATCTACATTCCAAGATGAAGTCAAGAACGGATCTTGGAGATGTAAAATTAGTCCTTATTCTTGTAAGTGCAACGATTTACAATATTAAGGACCCATATTACAATGGTTTGGACATTGGCATTCCATAAACTTGTAAAAATTTACCCTTAATCTCGTAGATTATAAGATTTGGGTTCTCATTTACGCTTTTGTGCACTACGATTACAACTTTAAGGTTCTTTATAATCCATAATCTTGTAATGTTATAATTTACATTAGAAATGATCTATCTTACCATGTTAAGGTAATGGTGAATCTTGGAGAAGTAAATTTGGTCCTTATTATTGTAAACACAAGGGTTTACAATATTAAGGACCCTTTTTACATTGTTTTGTATGTCAATGTCCAAAATGTTGTAGAACTTATAAACTTTGAGTTTACAAGATTATGAATATACTTTACAAGTTTATGGAACATTCAAGTTCAAAACAATATAAAAAGGGTCATTAATACTATAAACCCTTGTGTTTACGAAAATAAAGACCGCATTTATACAGCCAAGTACCAAGGCCTTGGGAGAAATTTGAACATGTTTCACATACTATGTAACTGCCAAACAGGCAATGATAATTGCATACTCTAATGTAATTGCCAAACAGGCTATGGTAATTGCATACTATAATGCAATTGCCGAACAGGCAATGGTAATTGCATACCTAATGTAATTATCAAACAAGATATGGTAATTGCATACCATAATGAAAGTGCAATTGAAAAACATGCAATTAATGTCTCCCAGTTTGGGAATTGCTCATTATGTTGCCAATCTATCCTTTAACTCCTCCCATGTTATCTAAATCCCAAACAAATAGTAAATGACGATTTTGTCTTTGAAGGTTAGTGGGAAATTATGAGTAATTTGCAATTTGCAAGCGAAGACAGAATAATTGCGTTTATTAGCTTGGTATTTACTTATGCAATTAGTATCTTCCTGTTTGGCAATTACAGGTTACCTAGAATAAGTTCAGATTTCTTGAAGTTTTTGCATTTTATGCATTGTCATGCCAGTCCAAGTTGGTTTCTAAGTTTAGGCGATTACAAATTTATGGATTGGGGTGAATCATGACGTTCTCATTAATAGGAAAAACTGTGTAAATTGGGACCCGAAGTCTTATAGCACATGTAATGGAATGAGATTTGGACATATTTGCAATTACAAAACAGAGTGTAATGCATTTGCAAAGTGGTTACCCGCATGCCATGGCTATTTTGCACGTAATTACTGGCTCTAGTTTGAAAATTTGACATTATTTGAGAGACATTTTGGACATTTATCATATTGACCGCCCCACACCCTCATTTGCACTTCCTGATGTTATTAGTGACTAAACTCATAGAAGGTGATTCCTCGCAATTACCAGACAGGGAGCTAGTAATTGCATATGGAAATAACTTAATACATTGCAAATTGCATTTTTAATGGCATTTTTATTCTTTAACTTCTTTCGATGGTCATATAGAATTTTGTGCCGCATAAAAAAAATATAGAACTGATTCCTCCAATCAAGAACTGAAACTATTGAAAGCATTGCATAGATAAATAGATGAAAGATATATTATTCAATTAATCACAGAAACATGGAAATGAAATAATAACAGTAAGGAAATGATAAAAGAAAATTGCTCAATACCCTGTGCAGAAACCATTTCCAATTTCAGGTAAAACCTCTCTGAAGATTACATAAACACAACCAAATTACATGTGATAGATATGGGCATATATAAGCATATGCACCATATACCTGTAAAAATAAAAAAATAAAAAAATCTCCAAAATCAAACAATCCAAAATTCAGAGATTCCAAAACCAACTAAAACAATCACTAATCATTCCCCAAAATAAAAACAAACACTAACAGACCAAACAATTTTTTTTTTCTTCTTCATATTTCTAGCTATATATTTTTTATTTTTTGGTCATTCAAGCTTGCTTTATTAAAGCATCAGCCAAAGACATCAAAGGCCAGCAAAACAACAGAGAACGACAAACAGAAAAATAAATTTAAACTCAAGGCACCTTGCATAAGAACACGAGCAGGTTAAGTAATAGCCCAAAAGAGAACTTGTCATGCACACTCAAGGCACCCTGAAGAGCATTGTTGGGACCAATATGAGTCATTCTTGGTAGTCCTTCGCTCAGCATACTCCCTCTAATCAAATAAAGTTCACCAAATTTTGACAAGAAATACCTAAAAATCTAAGCTAGTTAAGTGGACTTTGGAAGAGGTAATTAGAGAAAAAATTCATATTCAAAGGAAATTTCAAAAATTATGAGAAGATCATCATTACATAATTTAAACACTAGTATAAAGTTCAATAAAGAAACAATTTATAGATATTGAACTGACCCACCAAAATTTGAAATTTCAATCTAAAATTTCATACCAAGTGGATCTTGAGAGTTAATTCAACTAAAAAACTATAGCAGAATATAAAATTTAGAAAATATTAGGCTCAACAAGAAATACAAGAGAATTAAAAACAAAAAAACAAAATCAAGGAAAATGATATTTGCTAGAGGGTGATGAGATGAGGTCCAAGATTTGAATATACAGCAGTAACACATCATACTTGGGCTAAGATGAGATCGAAGATGGCGCGTGCAGTTTGCATCAAGCCGTCGTCACTATCAAGAGAGAAGAGAGCTGCGCAATCTGTACATGGGAGGAAGACTTAGTCACCGTTGTCGAGAAATAGAGGAGTTGGCAGTTGAGATGGGTGGGTTTTTGGTCGTCGTCGAGAGAGTGATAAAAGAGCAACTTTTCTGCTAGGGTGTGGAGAGCACCACCATAATCTTTTCTATTTCTTTTTATTTCTTTTTGTTTTTGAAATATAATGTATATAATATTACCTGCTACCTGCTGTGGCAGTTTTGAAAATTGGCGCATTAGTGCGCCAGGTCCACCGTAAACGTTGTCCTAAGTACTAAAGTCCCCCACATCATATATCATATTTCTCACAATATCATCTCGTGACATATTTATATATAATAATTTTTTTTATTGATAATTATGAAAAGAGAAATTTGAACTTTAGATATTATATTACTATAATAAGAGCCAGTTGATTAAAAATCATCTGAAATTTTAAAATGTAATATGCAATTGATTTATACTTAATATTAAGTCGACATGTAACGCAACCAAGTTGCCCATCAGAGTCAATAAAAATCATCCACGATGCACCAAAGTGTCAACATCTTCCGTACATCACAGAGCCTCATCTGCCAAGCCGAAGAGGTCATGTATATGATGTAGCAGTGATGTTTAGGCATTCTAACCCCAAACCCATCTGCCAGTCATCTCAACCATTTCACAGAGTACTGAGCGACCCACCACCGCCTCATGGTACCCAACAAAAGATTCTATAAGAATACACTGTCAGTAGTGAGCTTGGTTAGTTCTCTCAAGCTTTGGCCTTTGGAGACTCCTTTGAGGTTAGTTCTCTGTTCTTGAAAACCAATTAATTAATCAATTTCCATTCCATAATGCATGCATGTTTTGATGGGTTTGGATTATCAAGGGATTCAACTTGATTGGATCTTGAAGCATTCTACATCAGTTCTGGGATTTGTTTTCCGGGAATTGCTCTTCTTGCGGCGAACAAATTTGAGTATTTTCTTACATGCTAGTCTCATATCTGTTTGGTTGCTGAAGAAACAAGTGGAAATGAGAATCAAATTGAATCCATTGATTATTACCTTTTATTTGGCTTTACAGAAATCGAAAACCCACCTTTCATTTTGTTTGGTAAATTATTGAGATACCTAACTGCTGAAATTTGAAGGATTGGAAACATAGTAATATATTTGGTTTCCTACATTCTTTTGGAGCTTCGTTATAATGATATGTATTATTGATTGTTATTGGGAAACTGGAGGGTTGTGAATTTTCCTGCTGTATGCAACAAACTTGGTTTGTAAACCACTTCTTAATTGTCAATTATCATTCTATAAATTAATCTCATTACAGTTCTTACTCGGGTGGTTGGAATATTTCTATTTGTTTTCATTGGATAGTGTAGTAAAGTAAGTGGGTTCTTATCCGTTATTGGTCACATGGGAGAGGTGGAAATAGATGATTACTGCCTCTTTGCAGATGATCAATGGTTCAAATCTGGTGGTTGAATTGCAGGGTGAGTGTTGAGCACTAAACTAACCATTGGGTCACTGTCTGTCAAGTGCTGAAATCTGTGGAAATGTCAATACCCAATTCAGACATGTCTCAGACTGGAAATATAAGGCATGTTGATGCCTTATGTAGTGTGGCAGAAATTGAAGAAATTGATTTTTCAAAGTTGTTAGACCGACCAAGCTTTCTGAATATGGAGAGAAAAAGATCATTTGATGAGAGGTCACTCAGTGAACTATCTGTTGCATTGTCCCCGCGTCACTCATCAAGAAATGCTGATTACTCTTCCAGATTTTTTGACCATCCTGAATATGTATTTTCGCCTAGTAGAACGTCATTCATTGGCACCCCTAGGTCACTGACTGGCTTTGAGCCACATCCAATGGTTGCTGAAGCCTGGGAAACTTTGAGGCGTTCGTTGGTGTTTTTCCGTGGTCAGCCAGTTGGGACAATTGCTGCAACAGATACCTCTGAAGAAAAACTTAACTATGATCAGGTAGAGACCTCCTCTCCTTGTTCTTCATATTAAATGTACATATTCTTGGAACGTTGATTCTGCAATAATAGAGAGAACCTAAGACTTCATTGTTTGTATATCTCCATTTGTTTATGTTTTCAATCTTTTGGTTATAGTATCACCCTACAAATACACACACACGTGAGGAACATTTATGATGTTTTTGCATTGAAGACATGAGTTATTGTGACACATCCATATAGTAAACAAATTTGAAATGCATTGTGTTATCCTTCTTGTCAGTCCCTGAGTCGTCTTGGGGAGCCTCATTTTCAGTTTTTGATGACCACCATGTTTATATGTATACATGTCTTAGGACTTTTGATACATGCATACAAACAGGCTTAGGCACATTGTCTGCCTGGGGGCAGGGGGGGTGGAATACCCAAGTTTCCAAGCTTTATAATTAACTTGCTGATTTAATGTTCCAATAATATATTTCAAACTGTGGGATATGATCTGCCTTGGATATTCTTTATGCAGGACATATTTTTTTATATGTTGAACAAACTTTATTAGTTTCAACTTTCAACTTATCCAGTTCTCCATTTGTGCTTTTCTTTAACTCTGATTTACCAGGCAGAGTTTCTGTTCCATAAAGTTGGCGATCACAAATTTTATTCTTATTTTTTCTTCTTATGCATCTGTGAAGGTGTTTGTCAGAGACTTTGTCCCTAGTGGATTGGCTTTTTTGATGAATGGTGAACCTGAAATAGTTAAAAATTTTATCTTGAAGACTCTGCGTCTTCAGTCATGGGAGAAAAAGATTGATAGGTTCCATCTTGGAGAAGGAGTAATGCCAGCTAGTTTCAAGGTACTCCATGATCCAGTCAGGAACAGTGAGACTTTAATAGCAGATTTTGGCGAGAGTGCGATAGGAAGAGTTGCTCCTGTTGATTCTGGATTTTGGTGGATCATATTGCTTCGAGCATACACAAAATCCACTGGAGACTCTTCATTGGCGGAACTTCCTGAATGCCAGAAGGGTATGCGGCTTATTCTAAGTTTATGTCTATCAGAAGGGTTCGACACATTTCCAACCCTTCTTTGTGCTGATGGATGCTGCATGATTGATCGTAGAATGGTAAGATTTTCATAATTATGTTGAGTCCTGTTTTTCTATCATCTGGTATGAATCAGGCCATCATGCCTAATATCATGAGTTCACCACAGTCAAAGCCCTTAAAATATTAGCATATGCATAAGTTGTTAGTTTTGCAGCTAGTAACTTAGTCTACAACATTCAGAAACTCAAATCATCCTTCTGTGAGTAACTCTAATATTGAATTTCGTGTCAACCTGGTCAGCCTTCTCGTTTGTTTAATTGTCTAGGAGGATGGAACTTGGATCTAACATATTCGAATTTGAGTCGATATTTTCTTGTCTGCCAAAACAAATAAATCTCCCAGTTAGTGCCTTCTTCCTCATGATCTGAGTGCAGCATTCGAAATTATATTGTAAATCAGGTTTGTTGTAAAGGCTTATGAGCTAAGTCACTCACTTGCCATGTTATCTCTGCCTGAAGGATTGTTTTAGGTTCTTATGACCCTGGCAGAGGTAAATTCATGCAACTAAACCCATCGTGATGTTTTGGTGCACAGACTTTTGAGAACTTTTAATCTCCCCATCAAATTTTCAGCTTGTCATCAATTAAATTGCAAAAAACAAAAACAAAAGCAAAAGAAAGTTAATTTAGATTACATTTTCTTGTAATATGAAGCACTGTGGGCACTCTCTTGTTAGAGCATTCATTGATCTTCATCAGTCGTCACTACTAGCTGCTTTCAATTTTGTATTTTAAGATAAATATGCTGCTTTTTTAGATTTTGGTTTTGTGTTGCCTATCTTTTCAATTCCTTAGGCTCACTTCTGTATTGGTTTTGTGTTTTCAGGGTGTCTATGGGTACCCCATCGAAATTCAGGCTCTTTTCTTCATGGCTTTAAGATGTGCTTTGCTGTTGCTTAAGCAAGATGATGAGGGGAAGGAGTTTGTAGAGCGCATAGTAAAACGCCTTCATGCCTTGAGCTATCACATGAGAAGTTACTTTTGGCTTGACTTTAAGCAGTTAAATGACATATATCGATATAAAACTGAAGAGTACTCACATACAGCGGTCAACAAGTTCAATGTGATACCAGATTCTCTTCCAGACTGGGTCTTTGATTTTATGCCAACTGGTGGTGGTTACTTTATTGGGAATATCAGTCCCGCCAGAATGGATTTCCGTTGGTTTTGCTTGGGTAATTGTATGGCGATTCTTTCATCCTTGGCAACCCCTGAACAATCCGTGGCAATAATGGATCTCATAGAATCACGGTGGGAAGAATTGGCAGGAGAAATGCCACTAAAGGTTTGTTATCCAGCTATAGAAAGTCATGAATGGCGGATTGTAACAGGCTGCGACCCGAAAAATACAAGATGGAGCTACCACAACGGAGGGTCTTGGCCAGGTATGCTTGCACTCTATAGCCTCCTCTGTACAAAATTTTACCGTAACTACTGATGGCATTATGGAAATTGCACAATAGATCAGTAGAAAAAGATTGGAAAAAGAGAACTTCTCCCCTGCTCCCCATCCTTCTCCCATGTCGCCTCCTTCACCCCTCCTTTGGCCCATTCTGCTGGACCAATTCTGCAGTTTACATGAAAGCATATTGAATCTTTACTCAACCAACTCTTATTCTTCACTAATTTGTAGATTTCACCCTCTTTTGTCCACATTTCTCTATCCATGGTGCAAATTTCTTTTTCCCTATAATTCAGCGTTTGAAATTTTTCAAGACAGCATCAACGCTATCTTGGCATGGACTGAATGTCTGCAAATAATTGCAGACGAGATGAGAGAATATAGGGGTTTTCTAGGACAGAGCAACAGATGCAACTTGCAAGTAGAGTAGGATGTTTCATAACTATTTTACTCCATAAATTTTTGGAGAAGTTGTCATTTTTGTCACTAGAAAGGTTTGGTCATGAGTTATTAGCAGTGAATTGAGATAAAAACTGTAGTATTTTTACTTTGCCTAAAGCTTGAGTACTCTACATATACCTGTGTATACATCTCACCGTGATAATTAAATGATGTGGTGATGTTGTTGTTAGGGTGTTCCTTTATTTTTCCTGCCATTTACATGTTGTCATTGTGGTTGATACAGTGCTGTTATGGCTTCTCACTGCTGCATGCATCAAGACTGGGCGGCCTCAGATTGCTAGACGTGCCATTGAACTTGCTGAGAGCAGGTTGCTGAAAGACAATTGGCCTGAATACTATGATGGGAAACTTGGTCGTTACGTTGGGAAGCAGGCCCGAAAATTCCAGACCTGGTCAGTTGCGGGGTACTTGGTAGCAAAGATGATGTTGGAAGATCCGTCTCATTTGGGTATGATAGCGCTCGAGGAAGACAGACAGATGAAGCCGGTAATGAAGAGATCAAATTCGTGGACTTGCTAAATTCGATTGGTCAACCTATGACCTACTCGCCTGGTTTTGTGTTGGAGTTGTTACTGTTCATTAGAAGTCTTTTGAGCACAAGTCAGCGCCAAAATGCCTTCATTCAAAACTGCTGGGAAAGTAGGAATTATCTGGATGCTACATCATGGATGAATTTAACACTCGGTCTCATCGGATAAAACCAAGTTGGACTGGATTATTGTCCAAATTAGTTCCCCAGGGTTTCTCTGAGTTCTCAGATCATGTTTCCTGAATGGGTTAAACCAATATACGTTCCTGATAAAATGTTGTACATGTAGAATTCTTCTTTCCTTTTCTTATTGGACATGCAGAATTCTTCTTGAAATATGATTCTAGACAAAACAAAACAAGAAATAGAATTTCCAAATTCCAACTTGTGTTGGATACTGAAATTTTTTTGACTTACAGTTTTATAATTATTTACTATATTACGTATATACACGTACGCAATGGTCTCTGCTAACCAACGAAACATAAAAGTTGTTTCTAAAATGAAGGAGAAAAAAAAACGGTGCCTTGTCATCCAAGAGTATTTGGATTCGGAATAGCACCTCTTGGATCTTTAAAAACTTCGATGCTTATTTTAATATTTGAAGTTAGAGTAATGTTACACTTATCATATTTTTATCCTACATTTTTATATTACATGATGTGACATGTCCATATTATATGCCACATCAATTAAATCCATGAAGTGTATTTTAATTTAGACAATTAGAAAATCAAATACTGGAATAAATCATAAAAGAAAAGAAAATATTAAATAATTTTAATTGATGTGGCTATCCACTTCAGCAGCCAAATAGGATGGTATAAAGATGTGGTATACAAATGTGGTAAGAGTAGCATTATTCTTGAAGTTATTATACGCATCATATGGGCTTTGTGGTAGTCGTTTGATATCAGGCATAAATGCATCAGATTTAGGAAAATGATTTTTAATAAAAAATAAGAGTTTCTTTTTTTTTTAAAGGTTCGTTGTTGAACTCAGAGAAAAATGACATCAATTCAATACTTCCTAAACAGAAGTTCCTTTCCTGAAAAGTGATTTTAAAACCCTGTTTTTGTTTTCTTTTTCTGGCCTTGGTTCGAAAACTTGTCTACAATGTTGTTTTATTGGTTTGCAATTTCGAGAACAACAGATTGTACGAATGAAAACCAAACTTGCCTGCAAGCCATCAGAATTGTGCCTTTTAAACCATCCAAGGTATGCATATATTCATTATGGATTATAAAAAAAAAAAAAGTTCTACATATGACAATAAAAAAATTTCTCACCACTGTATACAAAATAGAAAGGGCTCGACTTAAAACTGCAAAATCCCTTCAGGGTGGAAGTCTCAACAAATTCAGCGAGGATGACCAGTAATGTCTGGCTGCAACTTGGATGAGCAGTTAAGCACCTTTCTATACAATCTTAATACCTCAAAACAATGAAGAAAGAAGCAGGAAACGCTTTTGCTATCTATGAAACTAAATTGTAACTGCTTATCTAAAGGCAATGCTGAAGCTACTTTGCAAGCCCTTCTTACCCGGGCCGACAAAATTTCCTTTTTGCATCATGGCCACAAACTCGTTGTAATCTATGCGCCCATCCTGCAATAAATACATAAAAGAAAAGAAATTTACACGGGTAACTCTCACATGTAAAAAGATCAGAAGGCTGGCTTGACAGAAATCATCCCTTGTGCAATAAATTTTAGTATAAACATGTAGTAATGAAACAAAGACTAAGGCACGGATTCTTGACATACTCATTCCCCTTTTGGGTCATCACGAGTTCTAAACACCAAATCCACTGTACTATTTCAAACAACATTACCATGATAGTAAAAGTGCTTTTGCTTGACATTGAAGTCATTAATTTTGTTTGAATTCATTACTTAAGGTCGCAAAGCAGACATGCAGTTTGACCAAGTTTCATGCAAACTGCTTTCTAATCAGTCACAAAAGGCTACTGGGTGCATGCAAAAGCAAATACTATTGACAAAGTTTGACCGTAACAAATTTGTTTCATAAACTGAGGCAGCAATTGAGTTTGCAGCCACCCGTACTCACATGATTAATTTGGTGCATTTAGCATGCCTCTTATGTATGCTAGCAAACCGAAAATGGAACTGCCATGTCAGTTTATAAAATAATTTTTTTTTTGTATAACTATTTGTAACTGTTGCATCACCCTTCGAATACGTGAACCTATTGCATTACTCTCCAAATAATGCTAGTTTACTATTGAATCATCCCAAGTTTAGACACTTGGGATCCATGCCTTATTTTGAGCCACATCATCAACTACTTCCCATCCTAATACCAATGATGTATTGTTAACATAGAATCACTTACATTGTCCTGATCAACTTCTCGTATCATTTCTTCAAGGCGAACATCCTCTATGCCAAACTCCTCACAAGCTAGTTGAAGCTCATCTGGAGTAATATAGCCACTTCCATCCTTGTCAAAGTAGGAGAAAGCTGCAAATAGATGATCTTCTCTCTCAATTTTGTTTAGGTGCAATGTTGCAGCTACGAATTCTCCATAATCAATGGTTCCACTGTTATCCACATCTGCCTGCAAATCAGAAAATGCGTTACTTATGATCTTAAAGAATCTCTGCAAAACGACATTATTAACTTGCACTCCCTCTAAGAAAGGCATTCTAACCTAGAAAGAAAATCTGTGTAATTTGTGACACGTGACAATTAAGCGTTAAACTTCTAAATGTGGACATATTTGCTTCTTTTTCATTTAAACTCTAGATCTTCTAATCTTTCTACAAATCTAGAATTATTTTTACCTCTAAGGTTCTACCATCATACAATTTAGTCGCATTTACCCCTATTTATGAAACCATAAGTTCTATAAGTGTTGATAAACAAATCGTACGCTGGCTTTTGTTTTTGGGCCAACCACATGAGGTGCATCCGTAGTTTGCCCATTTCAATATTTTATCTTCTCCTGAAGAGGCCATTCTATATGAACCAAACTAATTTCTCTGTATAGCCACCTTAAAATTAACTGTATTATTCTAAAAAAAAAAAAAAAATTCTTTCATTTTTTTAACATCAGAAAAAAAACTTGCACTCATCTTTTCATTTCTTTAAAAAAAGGTCACTGGCTGGAATGACCATGGTGGCTATGACCAGAAAAAAGCACAGGCCAGGGAGGGTAAGACAAAGTGTGGCGGCAGGTAGAGCTAAGAGAGAGAGGCACGTATCTATTACTTTGGTCAAGTCTTCTAGGGGTAAAATATGTGTTCCTACTATTCTACTTCTGACTTCGTGAAAAAGATAATGAATTACTAGAGTTGAAAGTACTCCAACTTTGATCTTTTACGTACTGCTTGCATTAGATCATAAATTTCAGACTCCTTGAGATTAGCTCCAAATCTTTTCAATCCAGCCTTAAGTTCCTCAAAAGTGATTTGACCACTGTTGTCAGCGTCTATTATCTTGAACATTTCTTTGAGGCCAGCTATTTCTTCTTCAGATAAGCTCTCTGCAATGACCTGCAAAAAATTAAAAAAGAAATTATCATCTTGGTGAAAGACAATCCAAAAAACACTTCGTTTAAGTTATTAATCAAAGTTCCAGCCAAAAGACAAAAGTTCTTAAGTATTTCAATAAGTTTTAAGCAACAAGTTCAAATATTTAGCACTCCAAATATTTAATGTTTGTGCCTGGCACATTCAGATACTTACTCTGAGAGCCATTTTTTTGAGCTTGTTCATTGCTGAAAATTGCTTTAAGCGACTTAGAACTGCAGAATCAAGAGCCTTGTCAGGAGCCACACCATCAACTTGCACCCAGGGATGGCCTGAAAGGAATAAAACCCATGTAATCAATTAAAAGAAAATGACATGCCTAAAAATGATCACAACAAAATACATATGACTTAAAAATGCCTAAAAGTGTAGCAGCCGAAGTGATCCTTGCTCATTCCTAAGAGGTTTAAAAAAAAAAAATATCCGACTTCAACTGCTGTGTTAAGGTTTTTTAAACATCATTAACAATCACATCCACTCTAACCTTATATTGCCGATTTGAAAGACAAGGTAAATTTTTTAATACCAAATAAAGAAAAACAATGCTGATAAGACACATAATACACATATGATTAGGCAGGAAATTGTCTTTCTTTTTAAGTATATGAGGTAGATGCTGCACGCATTAGAGCTCACAAAAAGGACTGAAAGGGTAAACATCAATGGGAGAATTACTCAGCAGTCATATTTGCACCTGTTTTTGTTCAACTTCCACTTTCTTTAGTCCTTTTTGGACAGCACATCAATATTAAGATTTTTTTAACAGTCCAGAAGAGTACTTAAGGCCTATGACCTAGAAAGCTCCAAGTAGAGCAATCCAATGGTGATTTGGAAGAAATTAAGTACAAATATGCATTCCAGTTTGGATTCTGATTAGTCCAATACCCTAGCCATAAATAAAAATCCTCAAATTTCACTATCAACAAACCTGAAAGAATATATAATTTTATTTTATTTTAACATTGAAAGGGACTCACACAAAACTTCATGTGCAGTCAATCGCCTTTTAGGGTCTCGAACAAGCATCCTTCTCACTAAATCTTTGGCACCATCAGAAATACTAGGCCACGGGTCTGATGTAAAATCAAGGTCACCATGCAGGACCTGTTCAAATATTCCTTGCTCGTTTTCTGTGGAATCACAACAAAGTAAAGTCAAAACAAGAAAATGGGAAAAATTATTACAACGATCAAAAGTAAAATCATATTTATTAAAGCATGAAAGAACATCAAGAATCAAATGTATATCAAGTCAAAAGTTCTCACCAGCCCAAAATGGAGGTACACCACTTAACAGAATGTAAAGGATCACTCCAGCACTCCAGACATCTGCTTCTGGACCATAACGCTTTCGTAAAACTTCAGGTGCAACATAATATGGGCTTCCAACCACATCACTAAATTTTTCTCCTGCAAGGAGGCAACTATGGATCTTTCAACTCTAGATTCCATCATTAAATTCTGAATAGTTTAATCTTCAACTCTAGCTATTATTTGTTAAAAAAACTGAGTACCAATGAGTCAAAAGAGCACAGACAAGAAGCATGCTTCCCCAAACTAAGTTCGGAAACTACGCACAGAAAAGGAGTTAATGTATGGTTATTTGCATTACTATAAAATCATATCCAATGCATCCTAGAAATTTGTATGGATTCAAATATTATATTGAAATTTCCACTGATGGAATCTATCTTTATGACTATTGAAACTTTGTAAGTATTCTATTTTTTTGGTACCAAGCTTTTGTCATGAAATTCCAAAATTTCATTTTCCACAATGACCAGACTTTGACCTCAAGCTAAAGTTCAAATCCAAAGTTGACATTATAGGTACTGTAGCTTATCCCATAGTGTACAAGGTTAAGTAAAGTTTTGTGGAGAGAATTTTAAAAAAGACATTAGGAACCTACCTGAGTGGAAGAAGGTGGCTAAAAGCAAAATATTAAAAATTCACGTCATTGTCAGAAACTTCGAACAGCTAACTGAATTTGGTCATTACATATGGTATGTGAACAAGTAGTAATCAAATAATTAGCATCCACAATAACATAAATCAATAAACTAAAAAAATGACCTCACACTCGAACTTATTTTTTAGAATAAATGAACCATGTGCATGAACAAAGGTTCACCTTATCCAGATCCCAGAGGTGATACATTTTGCAATCATTACAGCAATTTGACTATTTAGGAATACTGCAACAAAGCTATCCAAAACCATAAATTGTCCTACACTGTAAAAGAGGATGATTCATTTGGCTGAATTTATTTTTTCTTAGAAGACAGAAGGTTGGCTTATACAAATCCCATAGGTGAAGGTGATGCCATTTGCAATCACTACAGCTATTTGATTATATAGGAATACAGCGGCATAAAAGCTCTCCCAAACCAGAACTTTTCCAAAACTGTAAAAGAGGGTGGTACATTGCGTGAAACAAGCCAAACAAATCGGCCAAGATTCAAAAGTAGAAAGAACATAGTCTGGGATCTCAGGCGTTCAGTGAGTATGACTGCAGAGTTAATGGTTGAACAGTGTATAACAAGAGAATGAATTGGAATTATTGGTAATACAAATGTCATCCCAGTCTCAGCTCAAGGTATATAGGCTACTGAATGGATAGAGCAAGAAATAAATGTATACTAAAAAGATGCAATGCCAATGAAAAAGTAGTGGCTCTCAGATATTTTGTGTAATGCTTATTTAAGAAGTGACCATTATGGAAAAAACTTAGGTTAGGTTATTTATGTGACCTTTAAAACTTTCATGTGTTGGCAATAAGATTAGGGATCACGCTTATCATAAAAAATCTATTGATTCGAATTTACATACATGAAAAATTATAGCATTTGTTCTAAACTCCCATTTTCTCATAAAATTCATATAAGTTCTAAACCATTCATGAGATATAACTTGAATCATACATTAAAGTACTTACTTTTTGAGAGTTTTTGTAAATACTATCAACTACACAAGAATATGAAATACAAAATTCCGATTTTAAATTTCATTATCAAAATTTTAAATTTTCTTAGAGAACCCAAGGTAACATAAGCAATTGTATAGCAGTCTTGCCCCTGCTTTCCCCTGTTTTTGAAGCTACCAGACTGTGTCTGGTTTCCACAATCAGATCTTTTAGTTGGAACTTTGAAGCCTGGAAGAAGATAATTCTAAAATTTTAAAAATTTTAAAATGGGGAGTATAATGTAAATATGGCCTCAGGTATTCCAATTCCCAGACTCAAGTATCCAAGAAAACTTATGAGTTAACTGGATGATTACTAAAGAAAAAGCTAGCATGCTATAAGTGATTAGTTCAGAGAAAATGGTACAACAGCACAATGGTCCAGAACAGAGCCACGAAATGTTAAAACATGATTGAGTATCAAATTCAAGGAACATTCTCCAATAAGTAATTTATGTTAAGGATTGGTTACATATTTCTAATATCGACCGTTGGATTGCATGTATGTTGCATATTAAATCTACCAACACATCTAATGAATGCAATCCAACAGATTAGAAATATGTAACCAATCCTTAACTTAAATACTTATTGGAGAATCGCCCTCAAATTCAAAGCATATTGTAAGACAAGTGAGTGAATGGATACTGTTTAAAAGGTGATTGAAAGGAGCAGATGGACAATGAAATATTTAGACAAAAAAGTTTCTGTGATCAGTTTTACGCACAATATTGTAATAGATCGCATTTCATTTGGTAGGGGCATGATAGACTTAAAGCCTCGAGCATCATAACTGAAGCAACATTAATAGAAGAATATCTAAAAAGAGATTCCAATAATAAGAAAATGGCGCTATGACAATTACCTGGCTTCAAGAAAATAGATAATCCAAAATCAATAGTTTTGAGAAGTGCATCCTCATCCTGACTGACAAAAAGAAAATTCTCTGGCTTAAGGTCTCGATGCATAACCCCCAATGAATGGCAAGCTTCCACAACTCCAACTATAGTTCTAGTAAGCTCAGCTGCCTTTCTCTCTGTATAATGCCCACGCTGGATAATCCTATCAAAGAGCTCACCTCCTGCACATAATTCCATAACTACATGAACTGCTACAGCATCCTCATACGCACCCTTAATAGATATAACATTTGGGTGCCCTGCCAAATGGTGCATTATCTGAATTTCCCTCCTCACATCCTCCACATCATCATCACTTAATAACTTTCTTTTTGCAATCGATTTGCACGCAAATTCTTTCCCTGTCGCCTTCTCCACACACAAAAACGTTATTCCAAATTGCCCCTGTCCCAGTTTCCTACCCAAACTGTAAAACTCCTTTAACTTTCCAGTTCTCGTTTGTAACACTGAACCGGTCCGAAGTCCTGCACTAGAGACCCTCTTCATCTGTGGTGGCTTTTTGGGTTTTGCGGATTGCTTTGGCTCGGTTTCTGGTTTTGGTATTGTCACTTGTTCTGGTGGTTTGTCTTGTACCGGCATAGGTGACTCAGGTTCCTTAGGTGTTGATGTCTCATTGATAGTTTCTTCGTTTGTGTGAACTGAGTCATCTGGCGACCGGTTTGGCCACATTACAGCCGAAACCGATTGGAAGAATCCATTCTTGGAAATGCTCGGTCCAACACAAGTATTCCCCATTTAGACCTACACTTAATTCCTTCCTTAACAATTCCTCAGCAGCAATATCTAACTCTACTGAATGTCTTAACAAAATACATAAGATCCAATCTCCAATCTCCAAATTTGAGAAGTCAAATCCCTCTAGATTGACTTTATAGATGTAAAATAAAAAGCATGGATTTATACCCCCCAACAAGTGATGTACAATTGCTACCACCAAATCAACATACAGAAATCACTATTACCAACTTTCTGATATGGCATCTATGACAGATGAATTCCCTTCGATACAAGAAACAGGAAAAATAAATCAAAAGTGCAACCACACAAAAATGATGAAACTTGAGACAAGACAACCAAAGAAAGAGAACCCAGAGAGGGTCAAAACCTTGCTTGATCAGCGACTGAATCAGTAATTTGTACAACAAAGAACACACCTTTGAATCTGTGGATCACAAACTAAAGTTACTGAACATATAAGACCGCAAAACCAAGAAAAGGTCTACAGAAACAGGACAAAAGAAAAATACTAAAATCAATAAACAAATCAACAAAAAGCTATCAAATTTGAACAATTCAACACGAAACTAGAAAACCCAATTGAGCCGAAAGAAAGAGCAACTGAGTAGAATGAAGGGTAGAAACGAATGATGGGTACATAGGTGAGAAAGAAAAGACTCAACCTTTGGTTTACCAGGGTGCCTGCCTAGTAGAATACGCAGAAGCAGAGAGAGAGAGGAAGAGAATGAAGGCTGTCTGGCTGTCTTTATATACTTCCACTGGCGGTATTATTATATTTAGACAGGTTTCTGTGTGAGTGCAAGGAAAGACCATCAAGTAAACGCGTTGGGTCCAAATACTCAAAATCCCGGATTTCTTGGGTTGTTTAATTTGCTTGTGTTCATGCGTGATTTTTCGAGTTTTGGCTAGGTTTAGGTCCCACTTTACTCAGCCTTATATATACTGTTAAAATGAAGAGACTTTTTTCTCTCTTTCTTCTTTTTAAAGTCAAAATAAAATTCCAATTACTACGCCCTGTCTAGAGGATCTTCTTCATAATTGTTTTTTTTTTTTTTTTTTAAATACCGGTTATAATTTAAATAAAAACTATAAAAAAAAAAATTAACCAATACAAGAGAATGTAAAGTGAATGGAGTGGTGAAGGTATGGAACATGAGTTCTAGTTCAATAACTCAATTAGATTTTTTTTTCCATCAAATATAGACTTCAAATTTGTTCATTAATTTTTTCTCATAAATTATATTAATTTTAAACCTCTTTTATAAATGACCTTAGCATGATTGAGCATCATTTGAGTGTTTTTTTCCTTTTAATATTTATTTACATTGTTGTTGAAAACTAGAAATAATATCTGACCTTCACTTATGTAGTTATGACCATCATTAGTAAAAGCTTTCATAAAGGAAAAAAAGAGTCTTGCACTCTTTAGATGTCAGTTTAATGGTAGGTGAGCTTGATCAGTCTACTATCTGTTACCTGGCGAGGTCCAAACTCCTTATTACCCTGGCAGATGAAGCATCCTTTAACAACCACGCAAAGTGAGAGCATCTATAATCACGCTCCTTACTTTTTAGTTAAAATTTAGTTAAAAATACACAAAAGTTATTATATGAGCTCTCTATAAAATTTGAACTCCAATTATACTCCCTAGTTGAGCGAGTCATAAATACTATAGTTATTTTTTTAATTCAATTTGATTGGTTCATCTCTATTAAAAAATAGTTAGCATTAATTAAAAATTTAAACTATGCATAAAATAAAGCAACATTAAATTATAGGGAGCCACTATGAGTCCTTTCTCTTTCCTCATATTTAGAAAATCCTAAAAATCTCTCTATTTTAATAAGTGGATATGGAGTATGGTTGGAGTTGTATTTTTTCAATTCCTCCTTAAAATTTGTGAAGTGGTTTAGAAAATCCATTATGGATGCTCTAATATCTCACATTGCTCCCACTCGTTTCTTGGGATCAAATCAAGAAAACTATAGTGCCAGTGACATTGGAGAACTAGGCAAGAGTCAATTGTGAAAAGATTTTGTAAAAATAAAATTCATTCTTGATGAGTGTCGGAAAAAAAATATACTTCTCGAAAATTGCGCAAGCATTTGAGAGATTTCTGGTCATTCTGATGTGGCGATGAAGCAAAGCTCAATGATAGGCCTACAACGTGTTGAACTCAACAACGTAAAAACTATGGACGAATGCCAATCTTTTATTAGTAAACAAACTACTCCGACAACTAAGATAAACGCGTCTTCACATTTCCTAGTAGTCATGGAGAAGTGTCAATTCATCGTGTTTCAATAACTTGATATTCTCAGTATTTAGCATGCAAACACACTTCAGTCAATTACCTAGGCATTGCAATGTCTACCTTCATCGGTCTGCAAAACGTTAAATTCATGTTGACTATGAATAACTCTCGACGGACCTTTATTAATGATAAAATAATAAAATACAAAGTATGTTCGAGGATTAACAACTGAGGTCCTTCATTGGTGATTTAGAGTGCGTGTGACGTGGGTGATGTGTATGATGTGCTGAATCTGGACTTCGTCAAATGATTGTGATCGAGGAAGGAGGTTGGGGGTTCGATACCCAATGGCTTTGTCTTTTTGTAATATTTCAAGCGTTGTTTCGTCATAAAAAAGAATTTCAAACTTTTACATCACGACTCCTTGGTCTAATAACCCTAGATCCGCCATAATGGCCATGTCATTTCTATTCGAGGCGTTTTTCTCCATATGATAGATTCGGCCCAACAAGTACTCCCCTCCTCTTGTTTTCCATTCAACGATCAGAACTTTACATCATCCTTCAAGAATTAACCCTGATAAAATTGGAAGGTGCTTGGTCATCTATGGTGAAAAAAAGAGTTCTTTAAATAAAACTTAAATGAAAATATGGATAATCAAATGGCTACCGTCTGGTAATAAAAGTTTTTTTTTAAAGGAAAATGACATGAAATTAAATTCAATAAAACCCTGATCCGTGGGAGATGGATCGGTTTGAAAATTGCACGTCAAGTCCTTGTATGCCAGTGACCCTCTTCTATTTTATAACTTTTTCCATGCTCAGCTGTCCCAATCCCTCGCCACCACTGTTTCTTTTTTTATTTTACTGATTAAAAAAACATTATAAACCTAAACAATTATATTATATATATATATATATATATATAAAGCAAAGGATTGAGAATGATAAAACATTCAAAATACCAAAAAATATCTTGGTTAATGCAAATATTAAGAATTGAAATTATTAATTAAATGAGAATAATATAGTAAATTCATATTTTTTCATATTAAAAAAATTAAAATTAAAAGAAAAATCAGATAATTGATCCTATTTTATGGAACACAGTCACCTATTATTTTTTTTAATTCTAAAATAAAATAAATTAATTTTTTTTAAAAGCCTCTCACAATCGTGGAAGAGCATGAGGAGAGTAGGGATGATAATGGGTCGAATCGGGGGTGGGTATGGCATTTCCATTCCCATCCCCATCCTTGTTAAGCTTTTTTCCTCCATTGCCTCCTTTATACTCACAATATTCATATCCGGGATTCCACATCCCCACCTTCGTTGGGAAATGGATTCCCGGACCCGCCCTATTATGAAGGAAAAAACCAATTTACAATTACTTTGTTGAAGAAAAAAAAAAACAAGTAGTAAGGCGAGTACGTGTTAAGTTATATCCAGATGATTAAGAATCAAGCTAATAAATTGAATATAACTTAATCATCTGGATATAACTTAACATGTACTTGCCTTACTCCAAATCTTAAAATTTAAACCTTCACACATAAAACAATATTGTTTTATATTTGTTAGTCTAATAAATAATAGTATATTATGGTTTCCCCCTCAACAAATCGATCATTTTCCTTCTCGTTTCAACGTTGATTTTTAAATCCATACCCCCAAATATGTTGGCGAGTCCTTATTTAGTTAGGATTTTGGTTCCTTACTATATTAAGATTTTGGTTACTTATCCATTTGTCTAGTTATAGTTGAGATTTATTTTTTATTGTAATTTAGATTTATTTTTTATTATAATTTAGATTTATTTCCTATTTTATTTAGGGTTGTACTTCCTTATAAATACCTCCATATTGAAGAAGAATACATAACTGAATAAAACTGAAGCGAAAATGTGAATAATCAAACAGCTAAAAAGTGTATAATTTAGCTCATGATTTTCGTGGGCAATCTTGGAAAGAGAACCTGAAAACTAAACAGTTTCAATCATTGGCCTAGATTCATGATGTGAGAAAATCCATAGCTGAGTTACATATATGAATCAACTCTAATTCTATATGAACTCTAAATTTGTTTTGTTAACCCCTCGGTATTTGTGTTTGTGAGGTAAAATACCTCTAGGCCGAGCTAGGCTACATCGTTGAGCTGGCCCGTGTGGACTTGGGGGCCCATTTGAGCTCAACCTCGGTGCACATGAGTTTGATTTACGTGGTGTTCACTCAAACGACTTCTAATCCCAAAAAATTTAGGATGTTTCAAGATCACCAAGACGCCAATCTAAATGGAGTCCTAATCCGAGGAGGATTAGGTTATTCTGGAGTCCTAGTTCGAGGAGAGCTGGTTTGCTCTAGAGTCCTACTCTGAGAAGGATTAGGTCATCTAGGATGATATAAAAGGCTAAGGCCATCATCCGTAAAAGGTATGCAAGTCTAAGCCTAGAACCTATTGTGCAACTTTACTCTCAAACACTCGACTGACTTAAGTATCGGAAGGTCCTTGGCCGGCACCACCCCGGTGTCACCCACTGAAGTTATCTTGTTTTTACAAGTTCTGAAGGACGACTTGGTTGGTCACGCCGACCTAGTCCGGAAGAATTTCCTGACCTCAATCTCGAAGAGGTCATCTTCTATTGAACCAAATTTATGCATCAACAGTTTAGCGCGTTTGTGGGAATTGACATCTTGTTGATTTCCGTCTAAGTTTTTAAACAACAACCACTTGCTTGAAACCATGAGTCAAGAGTCCAGCCACAACGAACCCATCACCCTTGCTGCGACTATCAAGGGGAGGAAGAAATCCAATCGCCTAACTAACATCGAGACCTACCTGAAGAAGATGAGGAAAGACATTAATGAACTCCGTGACCATAATAAGGAGGTCGGAGGGGGAGCTGAGAAGACCTATACAGGAAGGCAGCGAAGGCTAGAAGAGTGGCTTCAAGAACATGGAGATAGTCAACAAGGCGGACCTCAACGCTGAGGCAAACTTCAATGTGAAGGATAGAACAATGAAGAGGGTGAGAGCCATCCCCGATCTCCTAATGGAACAGACTGTGGGAAGCTGCAAACTTTCGAGCCTAGCCTTCGCGGCTCATTCTCTGGTTTCTCTCGCATGCCAACTGAAAGCCAGAGGGAATACCTTGACCTAAGAAATTTGCTTGAGGCAAAGAAAACTCAGTACGCCCGACCTCATAATCGCGATCGTGAAGTCAATCATGGTCGTGATCATGAGGTCGATCGTGATCGGGAAGTGGATCAGTCTGAAGTCCGCCCTAATAGGGATAAGCAAGCTGGAGAAAGTAGAATTTTGGAGGCCATGAAGCGGATGCAAGATTAGATGGATCAGAAGCTGGAACTCCGCCTAACAGCCCTCGGGCGTGAGCGAGGTCCAGGACTTATCGACCTGGTCACGACATCTGATGCCCTACCATTCACTAGGGACACCCTTGAATTCAAGCTCCCAAAAGATTTCAAACAGCCCAGGATGCGACTCTATGATGGGACCACTGACCCGGTTGGACTTCTTGAACGACTTCGGTTACTAGATGAATGTGAATGATGCCGGAGATGCCATGAAATGTCGGGCTTTTCCTCTGCTCTTAGAAGGATCAGCTAAGGATTGGTTCAAGTCCTTGAAGCCAGACTCCATCAGCTCATTTGACTTGCTCAAACAGAGTTTCATTAACCAATTTCTATCTGCCTCAAAGAAGAGATACCCACCTAACTACCTCCTTAGCATCAGGCAAGGCCCTAAGGAGAAGTTGTGAGACTACATCAACTGTTTCAATTGAGAAGTAATTAGCATCTAGTTGCTCTAAAGAAACAGCTTGTACTACCTTTCTAGCTGGGTTCCGAAGAGGACCTTTCCTGTTCAATGTAAACAAGTTTCCACCTAAGAGTTATGAGGACCTGGTGTCCGAGGCGTATCGTCATGCCATAGTCGAAGAGATGACATATGATGCACCAGAAGGAAAGGACCTATCGCAGCCTGGTGTGGGAGATAAACAAAGAGAAGATTGGAATGATGTACGTGAGAAGCCAGACTACAAGAAATGAAGATTTGAGAACTCTAGAAGAGGTGGAAGAGACCGAGATCAGCCACAAAATCTATTTTGACCACGGTTCAACAACTATACCCCATTGAACACTAATCGAGAAAAGGTCTTCTTCCACGTCCAAACTGAGTTGCCAAAACCACGACCTTCGAGGTTTTCCAAGGGGCGAAAGGATCCAAATCGATATTGCAGATATCATCGCAAAAACGGTAATATGACGAACCAATGTTATGAACTCCAGGATGAGATTGAAGTATTAATTAGGCGAGGTCGTCTAAGCCAATTCGTGGGTGAGAAGAAGCAAGCAGAGCCACATGACAATGCACCAAATAAGCATCCACGTGCTATGAAAGACATCAATGTTATCTCAGGTGGAGCAACCCTAGCTAAGGACTCCAACAAAGCACGAAAGAAGTATGCACGATGTACCCCAGGTGGACTCAAGGCCCTTTCTATTGGTCTAGGCTACTTGACTCCGAAGTCACCCAAGCTCGAGTACTCAGCGATCACCTTTAACGAGGGAGAGGAAAAAGGTGTAGTTCACCCGCATGATGACCCATTCATAATCCAAGATGAAATCGTAAATTATTGTGTGAAATGGGTCTTCATTGACACAGGTAGTTCGGTTAATATCATCTTTACATTAGCTTTCGAACAGATGGAGATATCACTAGAAGAGCTCAAGCCAGTGGTCACTCCTTTGCTCGGATTCACTAGGGACAACATCAACTCCATTGGGAGCGTCACATTACCTCTGTTACTGGAAACAGCACCCCAACAAACAACGGTTTACACAACTTTTTCTAATAGTTGAATGCCCTTCTGATTATAATGTCATTTTAGGTCGGCCAGCCTTATGCTCTCTCCGAGCCTTCATCGCCAGCCACATGCTCTTGATGAAATCCCAACCAAAGCTGGTGTGGGATATGTAAAGGGTGACCAACAAAAAGCTAGGGAGTGTTACATCACAGCATCCAAGTAGAGAAGGAAGGAAAAGATGGAAATGTACGTCGTCGAGCAAGATGGGATAGATCGTGAGGTTGAGCTTGACCCACAAGAAGGTACCAATAAACAACAAGCAATGCTAGGAGGGGGCCTAGAGGAAGTGCAAATCGATGATAATCACCCAGAACGGATAGTCAAGATTGGTGCCCAACTACCACCTCAAATTCGTGATGACGTGACAAACTTTCTACTTGAGAACGCTCAGGTATTTGCATGGTCGTATGAGGACATGCCTGGAATAGATCCTGAGATCATATCACACCGTCTAAGTATCGATCCCGTCTTCAAGAAAATACGCCAAAAATGTCAAGCTTACGATGTAGAATGGTATGCTCCCATGAAGGAAAAGGTGGACAAGCTTACGAAGATTGGTTTCGTTTGTGAAGTCTACTATCCAAGTTGGTTGGCCAACGTGGTCATGGTGAGGAAGACACCTGTAAAATGGCGAATGTGCGTTGACTTCACTGACCTGAATAAGGTGTGTCCCAAGGATAGCTTCCCGCTATCCTGTATTGATCAGCTCATTGATTCAACTGCGGGCCACGAGCTCTTTAGTTTCATGGATGCATACTCGGGGTATAACCAAATTCTGATGTAATGTACCCACCAGATTAGGAGCACACCTCGTTCATCATAGATCGAGGTCTTTATTGCTTCAAGGTCATGTCATTCGGTCTCAAGAACGTAGGGTGCAACATACCAGCAACTTGTCAACCAGATGTTTGCCAACCAGATCGGGAAGAATATGGAGGTGTATGTCAATGACATGCTAGTCAAAAGTGTCACGGTTGATCATCACATTCAAGACTTAGCTGAAACCTTCAAGGTATTAAAGAGGTATAAGATGAGGCTTAATCCTGCCAAGTGTGCTTTCGGGGTTAGCTCGGGAAAATTCTTAGGTTCATGGTCAGCCAGCATGGCATCGAGGCAAATCCAGAAAAGATCCAAGCTCTGCTTAACATGACGTCGCCTAGAACTTTAAAAGAAGTGCAAAGCTTTACAAGCCGTTGGCTGCACTAAATCGATTCATATCTCGAGCTACAGACCGTTGTCAACCTTTCTTCTAAGCTATAAAGGGGAGGACGAAACTCATTGATTAGACCCCTGAGTGTGAGCGCGCTTTTCAACAGTTAAAGGAATACATGGGCAAACCCCATCTTCTGTCCAAGCCTGAACATGGTGAAGATCTGTTATTGTACCTATCCGTGTCCTCTATAGCGGTAAGCTTAGTGCTCATCAGAGAGGTAGCCAAGGTTCAACACCCCGTGTATTATGTAAGCCAAGCTCTCCAGGATGCCGAAACGAGGCACCCTAAGATTGAGAAGTTGGCCCTCGCCCTTGTTATTTCAGCTCGAAAGTTGAGACCTTACTTCCAGTCTCATACCATCGTTATGCTGACCAACCACCCATTGAGGCAGGTCTTGCAAAAGCCTAACACCTCAGGTCGGCTCATCAAATGGTCAATTAAACTAGGTGAATTTGATATCATATACCGCTCACGAGAAGCAATCAAGGCTCAAGCTGTGGCCGATTTTCTTTCCGAGTTCACCGATGTACAACCACCACTATTGCCAACCGATCAGCCTAAGATGAGCAGGGAGAAGAAGATATGACCTAACCTCCCACTTTGGATTCTACGTGTTGATGGTGCCGCAAATCAGCAAGAAAGTGGGGCAGGGCTAGTGTTAACCTCACCTGAAGACGATGAGACCCAATATGCCTTATGGTTTGGGTTCAAGGCCTAGAATAATGAAGCTGAGTGTGAGACACTCCTTGCAAGACTTCGCTTAGCGTATGAGCTCGGGGTTCAACAGCTCTGCATTTTCAACGACTCCCAGTTGGTAGTAAATCATGTCACCGAAGAATACCAAGCTCGAGATAGAAGCATAAGTGCCTACCTAGCCAAGGTTAAGATGGATGATTTTGTTGGTTATGAAATCATTCAAATTCCTCCGCTCGAGAATACAAAAGTTGAGCATAGAGGAAGATTGTGTGGAAGTGTTCCCTATTAGTTTCGAGTCAACTTGGATGGATCCAATATGTGATTATCTAACGCATGGAGTCCTACCTGGGAAGCAGAAGCTCGATGAGTATGGTATAGGTCATCCCGATATTTGATCATCAATAACAAGTTGTATAAAGAGGTTTCTCTTTGCCATACCTGCGATGCTTGACACCTGATGACGCTAATTATGTGCTTCGTGAAATCCACGAAGGTGTTTGTGGAAATCACTCAGGCACTTGATCTCTTGCCCACAAAGCCCTCAGACAAAGATATTACTCGCCAACACTCCAAGCTGATGCCAAGAAGATTGCTCAAACCTGTCCCAAGTGCCAAGAATACGCGGTGGTTCCCCATCAACCACCGGAGGATTTGACTTCAATTAGTAGTCCTTGGCCCTTTGCTCAATGGGGAATTGACCTCATTGGCCCAATGCCAAAGGGAAAAGGTCAAACAAAGTTCGCGATTGTTGCAGTGGATTATTTCACCAAGTGGGCTGAGGCTAAACCCTTAACTACAATAATTGAGAAGAACTACACTGCGTTCCTCTAGAAGAACATCATATGTCAATTTGGTATCCCATACTCCATAATTACTGATAATGCCAAGCAATTTGATAATGCCAAGCTTCGTGAGTTATTTGCCGAGCTCAACATCAAGCATTTCTTTGCATCTCCAGCTCATCCTCAAGCTAATGGCCAAGTCGAAGCAATCAATAAGTTGATCAAAAAGAACTTGAAAACAAGGCTAGACAAGGCTAAAGAAGCATGAGCTGAACTGTTACCCCAAGTCCTTTGGGCGTACAAAACTTCACATGAACATCCACGGGAGACACCCCAAATGCCCTTGCTTTTGGAACCGAAGCTGTAGTGACTGTTGAGATTGGAATGCGTACGCACAGTGGAAGCGTTTCAGGCTGAAGCAAATGATGACCAGATGAATCTTAACCTGGACTTAGTAGATGAACAACGGGACCATGCTCCGCTGCTCAATGCCTCATACCAACAACGTGTAGCTCGCTACTGCAACTCCCGTGTCAAACACCTAGTTTTCCAGGTTGGTGACCTGGTACTCTGCAAGGTCATGCTTGCTACTTGTAAACCTTCAGATGGAAGCTTGGGACCAACCTGGGAAGGGCCTTACCGTGTTTTTGAAGTTGTACGCTCGGGCACCTATCGACTAAAGGATCTCAAGGGAGCAAATCTACCTCATCCTTGGAACGCTGAGCATTTAAAGAAGTATTACCATTGACTTCCTCCTCGTCTACATGCTCTCAGAGTTAGATCATCAGTTTGAGATTCAGATTTTCCGCTTTGTTTCTTTTTGTTCAGTGTGAGACTATCCTGTTATGATATCTCATGTGGTAGTTTTTAGTTCTTGAACTTAGTCAGCCAGCGTACGAGTTCACTCTTGTTTTGTTTTCAATTTTTTATTAGTGAATAAAATTGGGATTCCTTTTCCAACGTATTGTCTCTCCAAGCCTTAACAAAGTAACTCAAAAGGCCACATTCAAGTCAGGATGAAATCAAGCTCTAGAGATTTGCCAAGCTTAGATGAACGAAAGGTCCGAGCTATATTTTTATCGGGCTCATATAGACGAAAGGTCTAAGCTCAATTTTGGCCAAGCTCAAATGGACGAAAGGTCTGAGCTATATTTTTTATCAAGCTCATATGGACAAAAGGTCCTAGCTTTATTTTTTTATCAAGCCCATTATCAAGCTCATATGGACGAAAGGTCCGAGCTATATTTTTTTATCAAGCTCATATGGACGGAAGTTCTGAGCTATATTTTGATCAAGCTCATGTGGACAAAAGGTCCGAGCTATATTTTTATTGAGCTCATATAGACGAAAGGTCTAAGCTCAATTTTGGCCAAGCTCATGGATGAAAGGTCCGAGCTATATTTTTATCAAGCTTATGTGGACAAAAAGTCCGAGCTATATTTTTTATCAAGCTCATATGGACGAAAGGTTCGAGCTATATTTTTTATCGAGCTCATATGGACGAAAGGTCTGAGCTATATTTTGATCAAGCTCATGTGGACGAAAAGTCCGAGCTATATTTTTATCAAGCTCATATAGACGAAAGGTCTGAGCTCAATTTTGGCCAAGCTCATATGGACGAAAGGTCCAAGCTATGTGGACGAAAGGTCTGAGCTATATTTCTATCAAGCTCATATAGACGAAAGGTGTAAGCTCATTTTTGGCCAAGCTCAGATGAACGAAAGGCCTGAGCTATATTTCTTATCGAGCTCATATGGACTAGAGGTTCGACTTATATTTTTATCAAGCTTTGATGGATGAAAGCTCCGAGCTCGTGCTCAGATTGGCAAAGAGCCAACCTTAGTTCACCAAGCTCATGGCCAAGTTGGCAAGGAGCCGACCTCTACCTCTCCATACCAAACTCATGGTCAGGTTGGCCAAGAACCCACCTCGTCATACCAAGATCATGGCTAGGTCAGCAAGGAGCCGACCTCTACCTCAGCATGCTAAGCTCATGGTCAGGTTGGAGAAGAACCCACCTCCCCATGCCAAGCTCATGGTCAGGTTGAGAAAGCACCGACCTCAACTCGCCAGGTTCATGGTCAAGTTCGCAAAAGCCCACATCGCCATGCCAAGCTCCTGGTCGGGTTGGTAAAGAACCAACCTCGACATGCCAAGCTCGCGCTCAGGTTAGCAAGGGTTCAACCTCAATTTGTCGAGCTCTAGCATACCCATAGAGATATATGTATATATGTGTATGTGCATATATATATATATATATATATATATATTATCCGAAAATCTGCTAAGCTTAAAAAAAAATCACCTTCGAGTTTTTGGCCTACAACAACATATGTGGAGGCATACATAGATAATACAATGAAGACCAAGGTCCAACAAAATACATCGAACAACCACCATGATCACAGAGTGACGACAAAATAAACAACACAAATGTCTCAAAACAGATATAATTAAGGCATAACAAAAGGAGTACTAACTCCTGAACTCCATGGATGATCGTCATACTAGCACTCCACGTGGGGTATACAAAAAGGCCAGTCTAGCCCGATCAAGTCAGAGAAGCGTCATCCCCATGAACACCTCCCATCACGGTCTCATCGTGCGCATCAACCTCATAGGTGCCCATCTTCACCTCACCCACCATTAGACCCCCCCATGTCCAAGGAAGGGGCTTCTCTCAGCTCGAACTTTCACGATCTGCTCCAACTTCAGACCTCAAATGGAAGGTCTGGCCCACCTATCTGCAAAACCCCGTATACACCGTGTATTAAACGGTCAACCAATCATACAAAGGTGTACTGATTAAAAATATGCTAACCTACATGACATGTAAGTACCCACCTGCTCGACGAAAGCAAGTCTGAACTCGAGCGCCAGAGCCCACATCTCCCTCTCTAAACTTCCAATTCCCTGAGGCAAAGAAATACTTGTTTTTCCAAGCTTTCTTTGAAGAGTTATTTGTTATCAAGGCACCTTCTATATTCATGAAAGCACAGACATACCACCACCCTATGCTACCTGGATGTTTCTTCAGACAATATTGGTTTGCGAACTGAGCAAAGGAAGGCTCACCAAGCCCTAGTTGCTTCCATAACACATACATGCTCAACCAGGCTATATAGACATTTGGGTTGATTTGCATGGGAGCCAACCCTAAGGTTCTAAGGAATTTATGGACATACGGGTGGAGGGGCAACCTAAACCCACATTTAAAGAACCCTGGATGTATCAAGACCGAGCCATCTGGGGGCTGACTTGCCTTCTCATCCTTCCTGAGTAACCTCAGCTTTATGGTGTCTGGGATCCCATACTCCAACCTCAAATGCTCAAGCTCACCTTCGGTCATCTCATTTTTTACCTTATCAATGCTATATTGGCCTATCCTCCCTGCTACCACCTCATCTTCCATATCTACCTCATCATCAACAAGACCGCCATCTCCTCCTACTATCTCAGCCTCTTCATCCTCATCACCCCCTTCACTCTCGTCTCTCGGATCCCAATCTCTTTCCTAATCCTCCATCCCAAATCGTGAACTATCCGACTCAGACATCTACTTGGCACGTCGCATACATTAGGTCATATTCTAGAATGGGGACTTAAGCAACTCAGATGGCGAGGTTCTTTTCTTTTAGGTTCTGATCCTGTTGATAGATCTTGATCATGAGCTCTCCTACCCCTTGCTTGTGCCTACATGCACCAATAAACATATCCTTCAGTCATGATGAAAATGATATGGACACACCAACATGACAAAACTGACGACATGACAAACAATTCAGCAGCATATATTGTGCCTATTTAGAAATTCTATTTTTTCACATAATTTTTTGCAACAAGGCGTATGGGGGTTCATATAAGGCACAGGGCAGCGGCCCAGCAACTCACATCCATATATTTTGGGTCATACCCACACCCAAAAGAAAAAGAAAAAAAAAAGGGGAACAAGAGATACTAACATCTCAACAGCACAACGGCGCTATGTCAACAATTTAAAGTGCAAGGGGTTCCAAGGAAGAAAAATAAAGAACAAAGCCTGGTCCCAAAGATTAATTCCATGACATAGTCACATAAAGAGGGACAAACTCCAAACTTTTTTCAGCATATCAAGACACATGGCCTCCTAGTATCACAAGGTAGTGAACTATTTGGTTTATGTTTACTTCAACAGATATATTCAGAACAAAGAAAGTCAGTTAGCGATTCATAAAGTTCTCCATGTTTACATATGCCTAGGGACTTCTTCCTTGTGTTTTAATTATCACAGCTACCCATTTGAGTACTGGTTCTCTCATACATGGGTTGCACACCAATATGCCAAACCTGTGAGTATATTGGCCGTGGGTTTTCAAGCAGCAACAAAGAACAAATTTCAACAAGCATAGACCACGTGCATACACTTTATCAAATCATATATATATATATAGGGGCGGATCCGTGGCATTATGTTTTTGACACAAGTTTTGACACAATTCTTGGGCCATTAGATTATTCTACTTTCAGTGGTTGAGATTAAACTTGACATGGGAAATAATTTTAATTTCTTAATTAGACAATCATTAATTTTATTTTCTCTCTCACCATAAAAATAAAAGAAACGATTTTCTCTCTCCTTCCTTTTTCTTGGTAATCTCTCTTCTTTCTCGCACTCATCTCTCTCACTCTCTTTCATGAGACCATAAAAAATATCGGTATCTTTTTCTCTCTTTATCTACAACAAGAGTCTCCTCCCTCCCTCTCTTTCATGAAACCAGAAAAGACCTCCATCTCTTTTGAGGGTTTGATTTAGGGATTTTAATCGTTTCATATCTGAAAATTTTGACTATTACTGTTTTTTTTTTTTCATTAAGAACTTTTATCGTTTTAATAGAGAGAGAATACAAAGTGAAAATTTGATGCCACAACACTTGTTGATTATCTCGTGAAGAACACAAGTTCCACTGATCAACCTTCACTTTTACCAATTAGATGAGCTTAGGCAGCAAATTTCTTCTCTGCATACATGGTTGCGGGATTGCGTGATCATAGGCCTTAACACAAAGGAGGAGAGAAGCCGAATTTTCTGTCAGATTGCATACACTTGCTGGAATATATGGAAGACTAGAAATAGGGTGGTGTTTGACAATTTCACACCCCAACCCTAGCAAACCCTCAAGGCCATTTTCAACCAGGTAAATGAAAGATTCTCTCTAAAGCATCTAATCACCTCTTCCACCATAAGATCAGTTCATCCCTCTGCCCAGGCGTCTTGGGCAGCCCCTTCTGAGCCTTTTGTCAAAATAAATGTTGATGCCGCTTGGAGGAAAAGCACATGTCGTGCAGGGGCTGGCATAGTTATTCGAAAATTTGAAGGAAGATTTCTTGGGGCCAAATCTGTGGATTTTCAAGCGGAGAATGCTCTTATAGCTGAGGCAACAACGTTATGGGAGGGCTGCAAATTTCCTAAGGAGCGGGGTCACAACATGGTTTGTTTCGAGTCAAATTATTTGGAGCTTATCAAAAGTGTTTGTGGCTCTTTTGGTCGAGGGAGTTGGAATTTGTACCCAATTCTTACACTCATCCGCAATGAGCAACGATATTTTGAAGAGTGCAGGTGGAATTGGACCACTAGAAATTGTAATCAAGCGGCGGATCATCTTGCGTCGCTGGCACTATCGAGGAGGAGTACGGAAGTTTGGGTTGCATGGCCCCCCACCTCTCTTGTGCACATCCTTTGCAAGGATGGACTCCCTTGTCCTCACCATGCCTAATTTGGTTGTTGATTGGTCTTGAATCGTTTTGACATCCTTATGGTTGGATCATCTTTCTGGCGCCTTTCTTCTTGATCAATCTATTGTATTGTTTGGTTTCTGGACTCTCTATGTTTTGTCTGTTTCCTTGCATGGACAGACTTGTTTTCCTTTTATGGGCGTGAGACTCTTGTTTAGAGGTTCTTGTGCTTTGAATAGAAGATCTTTTTGACGAAAAAAAAAAGAACTTCTTTAATTTGAATCACCATTCATGATTAAAAATGATGTTCTATGACTGGCAGCTATCCTTTCGGAACTATTGAAATTCTTTAGATCATTGAAAGTAGACAAATGGCTTAATTTTGATTAAGATTTTTATGCTTGAAAACTTATAGATAGTATTCTTACAATGTGAACAGGAATATCAAAACATTACAGTTGAACAATGTCCAAGATGGCCCCTGGCATGGTCGGGGTTATACAATATACACAAGTAGCCTTGGGGAGGAAGTCATTCTTTGAGCTACAGATTGTTGTGAATCATGAGCTTAATAAATTGGGCATTTACCATTCCAGAAATTGGCTACAGCTATGATTGGAAGTTGACTTGAAATTTAATTAATTTTCCCGGAGATATGGGATTGAGAGTTGGAGGAAATATCTTGTGGGTGCTCCAATATTTTGATGATACAATATCTGTATTAAGATAGGAGAAATTGCTTTGACATAAAAGAAAAAACTACTGAAGATGAATTGATGATTGCACATGAAGGTGTGGGAAGAAGGGGAAACTGAAGAGACTCTTCACGGTTTGGGCCTTTAGTTTTTGGTGAAATTCTTTATTTATTACACCTTAATAAATATTTGATATTAAAGAGGCAGCTGGGATTACGTCTACAAGAAAAAAAAAGAGGAGAGAGAAAATCATTTCTTTTATTTTTATGAGAGAGAAAATAAAATTAATGATTGTCTATTTAAAAAACTACTTACCATGTGAGGTTTAATCTCAATCATTGAAAGTGGAGTAATCTAATGGCTCAAAAATTATGCCAAAACTTGTGTCAAAAACATAGTGTCACAAATTCGCCTATATATATATTATATTATATTATATTATATAAAAGCACACCAATCCCTACAAACAGCAGACATGAGGTCCCAGACATTGTTATACATTAATTCATATATGGCCTCCATTAAGAAGCAACAAGAAAGCAGCAAGAAGAAACGCGTGGGTCCAAATAAAAAAATAAACAGAAAAGTATAGATCTCTCTTCACAAAATAAAAAATTGGGGCTGATATGTTCAGTTCAGAAGTGGTGGTAGCAGAAAATAAAAAATGGGTTGGTGAGATCCTACCTCCTTGGATGTATTAGCGTTGCTGGGATCAGATTTCAGGCCTTCCACTTCGCCGTCACTCACCCTTTCCTTTCTTCTCCAAATAACAATTAGGTTAGGGGCTGATATGTTCTCACTTTTTTTGCTGTGCGTTTTTGTGGTCTGAACCCAGCTTTTGGGGTTGTTCTCATTTCAAAAATGGGGCTGTCATGGAAAGCTCAATTTTTTAGCTCTCTACCAATGCATACTTGCCATGTGGCGTCCTCATCATGAGATATTTTCAAACATTATCTTTTGTTATTCTCAAAGACACACAAGTCTGAAATCAAATATCATATGTACAATTAAAACTCAAATAATTGTACGCAAGCAGCCACATGGTAGTTAATGTGAGACAAGGCAAGCATCAGGTTTTATTATTCTCTTTCATGCTAAATTCTTATTCTCCCGCCACTAACCAAGTCCTTTTGCCAAGCTTGTTTTTGTGGAAACTTGGGGGACTCCTGGTGCTGATATGTGACATGGGAAATATTAAAAAATTATTTTATAACTTAATATTGCTAGCTCGGCCAAATTATTAAAGTACAACTCCCCACACAAAACTCTCTTGTCAGGGGACTTGAGGGACTTCTGTTTGTGAGGTAAAATACCTCTAGGCCGAGCTAGGCTACACCACGGTGTTATTAGTCGAGCTAGGCTAGACCACAGTATTAGTGGTCGGGCTGGGCTCGAGCTTGGTCACCATATATTTTTCCACCCTGACCCATGTGGACTTGGGAGTCCATTTGAGCTCAGCCTCGATGCACATGAGTTTGATTTACGTGGTGTTCACTCAAAGGACTTCTAATCCCAAAGAAGTTGGGATGTTTCGGAATCACCAAGACGCCAATCTAAATGGAGTCCTAGTCCGAGGAGGATTAGATTGTTCAGGAGTCCTAGTTTGAGGAGAGCTGGTTTGCTCTAGAGTCCCACTCTGAGAAGGATTAGGTTGTCTAGGATGATATAAAAAGCTAAGGCCATCCTCCGTAAAAGGTATGCAATTCTATGCACATGAACCTATTGTACAACTTTACTCTCAAACACTCGACTGACTTAAGCATCGGAGGGTCCTTGGCCGGCACCATCTCGGTGTCACCCGCTGAAGCTATCTTGTTTTACAGGTTCTGGAGGACGACTTAGTTGGTCATACCGACCTAGTCCGAAAGAATTGCCCGACCTCAATCTCGAAGAGGTCATCTTCTGTTGAACCAAATTTAGGCAT